>NW_022437079.1:1084980-1092156 GCF_009761245.1 Sapajus apella
CTGCCTCAGCCTCCTGAGTCGCTGGGATTACAAGCACACGCCACCATGCCCAGCTAATTTTTTGTATTTTTAGTAGAGACGGGGTTTCACCATGTTGACCAGGATGGTCTTGATCTCTTGACCTCGTGATCCACCCGCCTCGGCCTCCCACAGTGCTGGGATTACAGGCTTGAGCCACCGTGCCCGGCCCCAATTCACCCATTTTTAAAGAACACAATTTGCTGGGCGCAGTGACACATGCCAGTGGTCCCAGCTACTCAGGAAGCTGAGGTCAGAGACTTGCCCGAGTCCAGTTCTGGGCGGTAGTGCACTGTACCCACGGGTGTCTACAGAGTATGGGGGGGACCATCAACTTGCCTAAGAAAGAGGACTCTGCCCAAATACAAAACAGAGCAGGTCAAAACTCCTGTGTTGATCAGTAATGGGATCATGGCCATTGCACTCCAGCCTGGGCAACATGGCAAGACAGTCGTCTCCTATTAAAGAAAAATGAAAGAAATGATACAATTCAGTGGTCTTTAGTATATTCACAGTGGTGCAATTACTACCACAAAGTCAGTTTCAGAACATTTTGTCCTCCTGAAAAGAAACCTTGGCAGAGCACAATGGCTCCTGCCTGTAATCCCAACACTGGGAGGCCGAGGCGGGTGGATCACTTGAGGTCAGGTGTTGGAGACCAGCCTAGTCAACACAGTGAAACCCTGCCTCTACTAAAAATACAAAAATTAGCCAGCCGTGGTGGTGCGCACCTGTAGTCCCAGCTGCTTTGGAGGCTGAGGCAGGAGAATTGCTTGAACCCTGGGAGAGATTCAAGCATACCACTGCACTCCAGCCTAGGTGACAGAGCAAGACTCTATCTCAAAAAAATATATATATCTATTAGTAATCACGGCCCTTTTCCCCAATCTATGCCCCATTCCACTTCTAGGCAACCATTAAACTACTGTGTGTCCCTTTAGTTTTGCAAACGATCCTTTGGCCTCAGCCTCGAGTAGCTGGGTCTACAGGCACAAACTACCATGCCCGGTTAGTTTTGCCTATTTTGGACATTTTATAAATATGTAGTCATATAATAGGTGGTCTTTTGAGACTGGCTGCTTTCACTTAGCATAATGTTTTCAAAGTTCATCGAGCTGCAGTATGTATCAGCACTTTATTTCCCTTTATTGCTGAATGACATTTCGCTGTATTGATATTTAATATAACACATGTATTCATTAATGTATAGACATTTGGGTTGTTGTCCACTTTTTGCCCATTATATGAATAGGGCTCCTATTAATATTTTTATCCAAGTTTTCATAGGGACTTTTTTTATTTAAACTGCTGAGGTCTCTGTCACCCTGATGAGGGTGTGGTAGCATGCACATAGCTCACTGACACCTCAACTACTAAACAGTCTTCCCACCTCAGCCTCCCAAGTGGCTGAGACTACAGATATGCACCACCATACCAAGCTAATTTTTTAAATTTTTTGTAAAGATGAGGTTTCGCTATGTTGCCCAGGCTGGTCTCGAACTCCTGGGCTTAAACAGTCCTCCCAGCTCAGCCTCCCAATGTGCTGAGATTACAGGTGTACCGCCCCCAGCCTGTTTGTATTTGTCTTGGGTATCTACCTAGGAATAGGTAGACGCTGGGTCATACGGTCACTCCTTTTAACCATCTGAATAACTGCCACACTGTCTTCCATAAGGACTACACCATTTTACATTCCCACCAGCAATGAGTGAGAGATTCAATTTCTCCACATTTTTGCCAACACTTGTCATAATCAATCTTCTGGATTTTAACCACCCTAGTGAGTATGAAGTGGTATATCACTGTGGTTTTGCTTTGCGTTTCCCTAAAGCCTAACGATGTTGAGCATCTTTTCGTGTGTTTATTGGCCATTTGATTATCGTCTTTGAAGAAATGTCTATTCAGATCTTTGCCCATTTTTTCATTGGGCTGTTTGTCTTTTTATTGTTGGTGGTAAGAGTTCTTGTATATTCTGGATACAAGTCCCTTTTCAGATATATAATTTGCAAACATTTTCTCCCATTTTGCATATTGTCTTTTCACTCGATATCATTTGAAGTATAAAAGTTACTTAATTTTTACTCACTTTTTTTTCTTAAGTCTTCCTCCTCCCAATATCCAGTTCATCACGAATTTCACAGATTCTGCCTGAGAAATATCTTTGGAATGCATCCCTACCACCACTGCCCTATACAACCCCTTATTATTTCTCACCTGAATTTAAGTAATAGCTTCCACTTCTATTCTCTTTTCTACATCCCCCCACATCCTACCCAATTTATCTTCCAACCGCTTGTGGAAGGATCTTCCTGAAACACAAAATGAGCGGGTCAGACCTCTTTTGGTTCCTCGTTCCTACTATAGCAGTTCTCACATTTCTCCAGTAAGAATACCTTGAGCATTTAAAAAATTCACATTGCAGGTTCATAATCTGGACACAATAAATAAAGTTCTCTAGGGGAGGAGTCTGGAAATCTAGCTTTTGTTGTTGTTGTTGTTGTTGTTGTTTTTGAGACAGAGTCTTGCTCTGTCGTCCAGGCTGGAGTGCAATGGCATGATGTCAGCTCACTGCAACATTCGCCTCCTGGGTTCAAGCAATTCTCCTGCCTCAGCCACCTGAGTAGCTGGGATTACAGGCATGCGCCACCATTCTCAGCTAATTTTTGTATTTTTAGTAGAAACGGGGTTTCACCATGTTGGTCAGGCTGGTCTGGAAATCCTGACCTTGAGAGCCGCCCGCCTCAGCCTCCCGAAGTGCTGGGATTACAAGCCTGAGTCACTGCGCCCAACCTGGAAATCTAGTTTTAATAACCCCCAGGTGATTCTTGTTCTCTGAATGGTTTGGCCTAGGACGACGGTTCTAAAGGATGGGATGCAATTTTGTCCCCCAGAGGACATTTGGCAATGTCTGGAGACGTTTTTGGTAGTCACAACTGGATGGAGCTGTCACTGTCATCTAGTGGCAGCAGGCATGCCGATAAGCATCCTGTAATGCACAGGGCAGCCCCCTCAACAAAATCATCAGCCTCAAATTTCAATCATGTCACGTGGAAAAACCATGGTACAGGAGATAAAATACAGACTTCTGCTTTTGAGGCCAGGCAGTTAGTCCCCAGTTCTATCAACTATCTGTTGCTCTATAAGAAATGCCCCAAATCTAGTGGCTTAAAACAATAATTTGTTATTTCTCTTGATTAACTGGGCAATCCTGCTGCTGGTCTTGCCTAGGCGCTCTCGTGGAGAAGCTGTAGGTGACAGATGAATTGTGACAGCTGTTTAGCTGGAGCCTCTCTTTCCTCATGGTCTTTCACAGCACAGCGCTTTCAGGGATACAGAAGCATGAGCCTGGTCTTCCTTGGAAGTCGTAGGATGCCACTTCTGCTAAATTTTATCAAAGAATGTTACCAGACTGACCTAGATTCAAGGGGAAGGGAGATAAACTCTATCTTTTGAAACAGGGAGCTTGCAAAGAATTGATGGTCATTTAATCCACTTTATTAATGTGCCTTTTCAAAACTATCTCTAAGGGCACACCCACTTCTAACATAACCCCAGGGAAGGCTAGGACCAAACAGAATCTGAGGCTCTGGTTAATAGAGAGGAGCTACTTTTATAAAAACTTCTCATGGATTTGACTTCTGTTAATAGTGTTTCCTCTAATGACTTTTCATCAGAGTCTAAATCAAAGTTCTCAAACTTTTGGTTTCAGGATCGCTCCTTAATGTTTGGCTCAACACGAGACAGCTTGATTCTCCTATTTTCCTCTGCCTTTTATCTGTTACAATATCACACATCATGTAGCCTCCAGAAAACCCCACTGTACACTCGTGACAATAACAGTGAACAAGAGAAATAATGACTTAACATTACAATGAAAATAATTTTGACCTTGCAGATGCTCTAAAAGGATCTCAAGGGCCTCTGGGGGTTCATGGATCATACTCTGAGAACTGCTGGTTTAAACTACCATCATGTTGACATAGTGTCTTAAAATCGATGAAAGTGTACTGCAGTTATAGAAGGCGTCAGGCAAGCAGCTCCCTCAACTCATGTCATTGTTGAGACAGAGTCTTGCTCTGTCACCCAGGCTGGAGTGCAATGGCACGATCTCAGCATACTGCAACCTTTGCCTCCTGGGTTCAAGCAATTCTCCTGCCTCAGCCACCTGAGCAGCTGGGATTACAGGCATTCGCCACCACACTCAGCTAATTTTTGTATTTTTAATAGAGACGGGGTTTCTCCGTGTTGGTCAGGCTGGTCTCGAACTCCCAACCTCGAGAGCCACCCGCCTCAGCCTCCCAACGTGCTTCTGCCGACCTCCTTCTATTCATTACGTTCAGGATGCTGGGCCTTTTTATCACCTCACCCTGGTACGGATATTCTCTCTTATCCCTGTCAAACTCCCACTCATCCCTCAAAATCCAGTATAAATGCCTGCTCGTTGGTCAAGGCTGGCTTGATTCCTCTAGGCATAATTAGGACACCTCTCTTCTGTGTTTCACACACTTTGTTCTTCCTTCTGCGAAAGTATTTCCCTTGTTACCTTGATATTTGTCAGTCCAGCCTGGGCAACAGAGCAAGGTCTCCTCTCGACTGAAAGTTAAAAAAAAAATTAGCTGGACATGGCTGCACATGCCTGTAGTCCCAGCTACTTGGAAAGCTGAGGTAGGAAGATCACTTGAGCTCAGGAGTTTGAGGTTACAGTGAGCTCTGATTGTGCCTCTATACTGCAGCCTGGACAACACAGCAAGGCCCTGTCGGAAAAAAAAAAAAAAAAAAAAAGAAGGGAGGGAGGGAGGGAGGGAGGGAAACTGGTTTGCCTCTTCCCTAGTTAGACCAGAAACTTGTCTTTCTGAAGTTTGATTTAAAAAAAATTTGATATGTGATAAGCATGCAAACTGCTCCATTTCCAAGTCTCCAACCAATTATTCTTCTGTTTTGTTTTGTTTTTAGACAGTCTTGCTCTGTTGCCCAGGCTAGAGCGCAGTGGCGCGATTTTGGCTCACCACAACCTCGGCTTCCTGGGTTCAGGGAATTCTCGTGCCTCAGTCTCCCAAGTAGCTGGGACTTCAGGCATGCGCCACCATGCCCAGCTAATTTTTATATTTTTAGTAGAGATGGGTTTCACCATGTTGGCCAGACTAGTCTTGAACTCCTGACCTCAGGTGATGCATCTGCCTTGGCCTCCCAAAATACTAGGATTACAGGCATGAGCTACCATGCCTGGACGTCTCTAACCAATTTTTCTAATAAATATATCAACTCTTCTCTTCCCCATGGTTTTATGTGAGGCCTTCTTTACCATATGTCAACTTTTTATACATAATAGATTCTAGATTGAAGCAGGAGGATTTGCTTGAGCCCAGGAGTTTGAGACCAGCCTGGGCAACACAGTGGTAGCTCATCTCTACAAAAAGTTTTAAAATTAGCTGGGTGTGGTGTTGTGCACCTGCAGTCCCAGCTACCTGGGAGGCTGAGGTGGGAGATTTGCTTCAGCCCAGGAGATTGAGGCTGCAGTGAGCTATGATTTCCACTATTCTTGCTGTGTTGCCTCAACAGCGTGTTTTTATTCAAAACCCATGACATTTTAATCTCACCACGATATAATATGCTTTAGCATCTACTAGAGCTTGTCTTTTTACATCCATTGCTCTTCTTCTGATTTTTATTTGAAAATCTGATCTGTTTATGTCTTTAGGTTAACTCTAGAATAATTTTGGCAATTGTTTAAGAAATATCCTGCAAAGATTTTAATTGGAACTGCATTTGCCAAAAACAATTTGGGGGAGCAGGGAGAAATATTTTCATCTTCACAGTATCTGGATGGCCCATTAAGACATCTGCTGCCTTTTTTCCCCATTTGTTCAGCTTTTAAAAAAACACTTCTCAAACATATTTTTGCTTCCTTAATATAACTTAGTGAAATATTAAAGAGGAATGCTCATGAGCATTATATTTTTTGTTAATAATTCTCTTATATTATGATTTGTTGATACTGTGGATAAAATTGTTTTTATTTTTCCTGTTTTGTTTTTTTTTTTTTTTGAGATGGAGTCTCGCTCTGTCACCAGGCTGGAGCGCAGTGGCACAATCATAGCTCACCGCAGCATCAATCTCCTGGGCTGAAGCAAATCTCCCACCTCAGCCTCCCAGGTAGCTGGGACTGCAGGTGCACAACACCACACCCAGCTAATTTTAAAACTTTTTGTAGAGACGGGCTACCAGTGTGTTGCCCAGGCTGGTCTCGAACTCCTGGGCTCAAGCAAATCCTCCTGCTTCAGTCTCCCAAAATGCTGGGATTACAGGCGTGTATCACCACGCCAGGTCCTTAAAAAGTATTTTTAATAATTTTTCAGTTGATTGTTTTTATTATTATAACTCAAATAGTATTTTCTCTCTTCCTTTAAAATGTTTATATTTCTTATGTTTCATGTCTTCCTGATATAGCCAGAGTTTTCAAAGAAAAATTAAATTATAATATATGACATTCTATGATAGACTAGTTTCTGGAAAATGCTGATTTATTTGGAATAAATAGCTTTTTAAAAAATTGTGATCTAAGGATTTACTGTATAAACAGAAGAAGAAATGTCAGCAAAGATGTGGAGAAATTGGAACCTCTGTGCGCTGATGGTGGGAGTGTAAAATGGTACCGTCACAAAAACATTAGAATTACTGTACGATTCAGCAAGCATGCTTCTGGGCATATAGCCAAAAGAATTGAAAGCAGGGTCTCAAAGAGATATTTACACACTGATGTTCATAGCAGCGTTATTCAAAATAGCCAAAAGGTGGAAGCATCCTGTGTCCATTGACAGTTGAATGGATAAACAAAATGAGGTATGTATGTGAGATGGAATATTACTCCACCTTAAAAAGGAAGGAAATTCTGGCACATACGACAACATTGATGAACCTGGAGGACATTATGCTAAGTGAAATAAACCAGTCTCAAAAAGACATATACTGTCCGGGCGCGGTGGCTCAAGCCTGTAATCCCAGCACTTTGGGAGGCCGAGGTGGGTGGATCACGAGGTCAAGAGATCGAGACCATCCTGGTCAACACGGTGAAACCCCGTCTCTACTAAAAATACAAAACATTAGCTGGGCATGGTGGCGCATGCCTGTAATCCCAGCTACTCAGGAGGCTGAGGCAGG
>NW_022437079.1:1092166-1119665 GCF_009761245.1 Sapajus apella
AGCCGAGATCGCGCCATTGCACTCCAGCCTGGGTAACAAGAGCGAAAAAAACCCCGTCTCAAAAAAAAAAAAAAAGACATATACTGTTTGACTCTATTTTGATGGGGTGCTCTAGAGTTATCAAATTCATAGAGACAGAAAGTATTAATAGAATGGTGGTGGCCAAGAGCTGAGGGGAGGGAGGAATGGAGAGTCATTTTTAACGTGTACAGTTTGTTTTGCAAGAAGAAAAGAGCTGTGGAGATAGATGGTGGTGATGGCTGCACCAGAAACTGAATGTCCTTAATGCCACTGCACTCTACGCTTAAAAATAGTTAAGATGGGCCAGGTGTGGTGGCTCACGTCTGTAATCCCAGCACTTTGGGAGGCTGAGGCAGGTGGTTCACGAGGTCAGAAGTTCAAGACCAGCATGGCCAACATGGTGAAACCCCGTCTCTACAAAAAATACAAAAATTAGCTGGGCATGGTGTCGCGTGCCTGTAATCCCAGCTACTCAGGAGGCTGAGGCAGGAGAATTGCTTGAACTGGGACCCAAAAGAGGGAGGAGGCTGCAATGAGCTGAGATCCCGCCACTGCATTCTAGCCTTGGCTATAGAGCGAGATTCTGTCTCAAAAAAAAAATAGTTAAGATGGTAAATTTTAGGCTATGTATATTTTATTGCAATTTTTTAAAAAGCGATGCTAAAGAGATACTGTCTAATTCTATAACTAATTTTTGTTAGAAATGGCTATTGAGGCCAGGCGCTGTGGCTCATGCCTGTAATCCCAGCACTTTGGGAGGCCGAGGTGGGTGGATCACCTGAGGTCAGGAGTTTGAGACCAGCCTGACCAACATAGAGAAACCCCATCTCTACTAAAAATACCAAATTAGCTGGGTGTGGTGGCACATGCCTGTAATCCCAGCTACTCGGGAGGCAGAGGCAGGAGAATCACTTGAACCTGGAAGGCGGAGTTTGCAGTGAGCCAAGATGGTGCCATTGCACCCAGCCTGGGCAGCAAGAGGGAAACACCCCATCTCAAAAAAAAAAAAAAAAAAAGACTGTTGAATTGTATTGACTGATTTTCACCATCCATAAAGATGATCATTTTTATAGTTGATCTATAGTTGTAAAGTAGTATATTAATAGGCTTACTTATTGAATTTTTCTTTTTTTTTCTTTTTTTTTTTTTTCTCTTTGAGACGGAGTTTCGCCCTTGTTACCCAGGCTGGAGTGCAATGGCACGATCTCGGCTCACCGCAACCTCCGCCTCCCGGGTTCAGGCAATTCTCCTGCCTCAGCCTCCTGAGTAGCTGGGATTACAGGCACGCGCCACCATGCCCAGCTAATGTTTTGTATTTTTAGTAGAGACGGGGTTTCACCATGTTGACCAGGATGGTCTCGATCTCTTGACCTCGTGATCCACCCGCCTCGGCCTCCCACAGTGCTGGGATTACAGGCTTGAGCCACCGCGCCCGGCCTGAATTTTTCTTATATTGACATGCTTAGCACAACTATAGTGAGTTTTTCTTTCAATATGTTGTTTAATTACATCTGCTAATATTTTATTTTAGATTTTTTGTCTATATCTGACATAGCCCAATTCATCAGTAGTATCAAATGAGCTTATGTGAAATGATTGTAAACTCCCATTATACCTTCCCTTGCCCTCTTTCATCCTCCCTTTATGACAATTCTAGGAAGGAGTTATCAGGCCAATGAATTACTCAGGTCAAAGGATAATTATGCTCAAAGAGAGAAAACCAGAATGCCAGCAAAGTCAGCATAGTAGTCTATGCTGTTTGTTTGCTTGTTAGCTCTGTTGCTCCATCCGCTGGTATCCCGGGCAGCCTTACTCACGTGTGTTCTCTTGTTTAGCAGTAGTTCCTCTGGGCAAGAGAGGAAGGGGCTGAGAAGATCTCCCGGGAGGGTTGGTATTCACTCTCCCTCTACCATCAAGCAGCAAGTGGGGCAAGATGGACTCAAAGGCTCACCTGGACTAAATCCTTTTCCCCTGTTCTCCAGGTCCCGAGTTCCACCCACTTTAAGATGACTGGATGCAGGCATACCCATTGCCTTGCCCCATGGGCCCAGAGGCAGTTCAAGAAAGGAGTGTGTGTATGATTTCCAGTCTTCTCCATGATGCTTACAGTCTCCTTAATACATATTTTCGTGTGTGAGATTGCTTTCCACTATTATGCTGGAAAACTTTCTCAGTCACTGCTTGACTTAATGGTCTAGTCAGGTTTTTCAGTCCATGTTTTAACAATTTTGATAATATATATTTTGGAAAATTGCCTATTTCATTGAGATTTTCCAAATTTATGTGTATACTTGTGCTGTCAGCACTCTGAGGCAAATGTGAATTTCTTCTGAGCATGAGGATAAAATAATCTATTGGGAATTAAACTGTAAAGCCAACTCAAAAGGATCATAGCAGAGATGCTTGAAGATCATATTGTTGTTTTTATTTATTTATTTATTTACTTATTTGAGCCAGAGTCTCATTCTATTGTTCAGGCATAATCTCAGCTCACTGTAACCTCCGCCTCCCGGGTTCTAGCCATTCTCCTGCCTCAGCCTCCCAAGTAGCTGGGGTTACAAGCATGCACCACCATGCCCAGCTAATTTTTGTATTTTTAGTAGAAATGGGGTTTCAGCATATTGGCCAGGCTGGTCTCGAACACCTGACCTCACCTCTGCCTCCCAAAGTGCTGGGATCACAGGTGTGAGTCACGAGCCTGGAAATTGTTTTTAGTTTGTGGGCCTCTTTGAGGGTCTCATGAAACCTGTAGATTCTCTTCTTAGAAAATTGCAAAAACTGGCCAGGCACAGTGGCTCACGCCTGTAATCCCAGCACTTTGGGAGGCCAAGGCAGGCGAGGTCAGGAGTTTGAGACCAGCCTGGCCAACATGGTGAAACTCTGTCTCTACTAAAAATACAAAAAATTAGCTGGGCGTGGTAGCAGGCGCCTCTGATCCCAGCTACTCAGGAGGCTGAGGCAGGAGAATTACGTGAACCCAGGAGGCAGAGGCTGCAGTGAGCCGAGACCACGCCACTGCACTGCAGCCTGACCAACAGAGCGAGACTCCATTAAAAAAAAAAATTGCAAAAGCTATATGTAAAGCTTCTCATCTAGGTTAGAAAGTTCCCATATCTCCCAGAACCTGTCTGCAGACTATGGATCCATGTCCATGAGCTCTATAACTAAAATGATGGAGTGATTCCCAGAACTGCCATCGTTCATGTAGCCTTTTGAATGCACTGGCATATCTGAAGCAAGTCAGTGTCAATCGTAAAGAGGAGAAGGTTTGTCCTCATAGAAGCAGAGACAAAGGGAAGTCAGAGATGCAGTGATCAGCAGTGCTCATCTCAGCACGGTCCAGGGGATAGGCAGTTTCAGTGGCTGAATTTCATATATGCTAGTTTAGCTGACAAGGTGATCCCTTATTACAAAATGAATGTTTTTATCCAGTTTACATTCTTCACAGGGATATCTTGTTATTAAATGCTCAATTTATCTCACAGACTTCCTTTGTTCTGAGTTAATGTGATTGGGCTGTTTTCCAGCCTCAGTTATATTTCTCATTTTTAATTTATAAATTGGTACTTGGATTTATACATCAGTCTTATGACTTGGCTAATGTGAGTCTGTCTGTGAGAAATGGCTCAGATGACAAAATCAGCATTCTGAGATGCAAAACCGAGCACTTGATACAGTAACTAAATGAGGATAGGGAACGCAGGCCGATAATGCCTCTCAGGGAACGTCGCACTGGGTTCGTTCAGGCAGGACATCTAACGCATTGTTGTGACGGCCAGGCTAGCTATCCCCAACATGTGGAACTAACCTATACCTAATCGGATAGCCCTTTCTTTA
Source organism: Sapajus apella (assembly GCF_009761245.1). NCBI lineage: Eukaryota > Metazoa > Chordata > Mammalia > Primates > Cebidae > Sapajus > Sapajus apella. The sequence goes on from NW_022437079.1 coordinate 1,096,025, forward strand.
ATCTAACTGTAATTATTCCTGCTCCTTCACTAGGATTCAAAGGATTATCTGTTGATATTATCTTTTTAAAAATGTTTCTTCCTGTTTTTTTTGTTTTTGAGACAGGATCTCACTCTGTCATTCAGACTAGAGTGCAGTAGTGCAATCATGACTTATTGAAGCCTTGACCTCCCTGGCTCAAGTAATCCTCCTATCTCAGCCTCCTGAGTAGCTGGGACCACAGGCTCACACTACCTTGCACATCTAAACTTATTTTTATTTTATTTATTTATTTATTATTATTTATTCATTTATTTATTTTTGAGACGGAGTTTCACTCTTGTTACCCAGGCTGGAGTGCAATGGCGCGATCTCGGCTCACCGCAACCTCTGCCTCCCAGGTTCAGGCAATTCTCCTGCCTCAACCTCCTGAATAGCTGGGATTACAGGCATGTGCCGCCATGCCCAGCTAATTTTGTACTTTTAGTAGAGATGAGGTTTCTCCATGTTGGTCAGGCTGGTCTCGAACTCCTGACTTCAGGTGATCTGCCCGCCTCAGCCTCCCAAAGTGCTGGGATTACAGACATGAGCCACCGTGTCCAGGCTATTTTTATTTTACTTGTAAAGACTAGGTCTCCCTATGTTGCCCAGGCTGGTCTTAAACTCCTAGACTCAAGTAATCCTCCCATTTCGGCCTCGCAAAGTGCTGGGATTACACGTGTGAACCACTGCGCCCAGCCACCATCTTGTATTTACTTGTCAAAATGGTTGTAAATACTACTTTATGTTCATTACTTTCCTCCTAATAGTTCCATCAGGACATTTCCCTCCCCTCTCCTCCCGAAATCGTAAAGTGAGTATCTTGTTTCTTATTACAGCGCTCTCTCTCTCTCTCTCTCTCTTTTTATTTTGTTTTTGTTTTTGAGACAGAGTTTTGCTCTGTTGCCAGGCTGGAGTGGCGTGGTGTGATCTTAGCTCACTGCAACCTCCACCTCCCAGTTCAAGCAATTCTCTGCCTCAGCCTTCTAGTAGCTGGGATTACAGACACACGCCACTACACCCAGCTAATTTTTGTATTTTTAGTAGAGACAAGGTTTCACCATGTGTTGGCCAGGCTGGTCTTGAACTCCTGACCTCATGGTCCACCAGCCTCTGCCTCCCAAAGTGCTAGGATTACAGGCGTGAGCCACCGCACCCAGCTTATAGCTGTCTTATACAGAAGCTTTCACGATAAAGAATTTACCTGTGAGCTATGCTGCTTCTGTGTGAAGGTACCTCCCTATTTGATTTTCATATTGATTTTGTTTCTTCTACGCTATGTTCCTCTTTTTGTGTTGTCAGAATTTTAGCCTGGCTTTTTCTCGAGCTAGATTCTCAAGTATCTAACATTTGAATAGCATTTTACACCTTATGAATATATTCACATACACTAGGTGATTTTCCTAACAGCCTTCCGAAGTTGACCCAGTAGGAATTATTATCCCTTGCAACTTGAGAACTTAAAACACGAAGAAGCCAGCTGACTCGCCACAAAACCAGAACGTATGCCTAGGAACAGCAAACTCACTCTCAAAGTCACAACAGAACACAGGCTTTTTGTCTTCTGCTTAAATTCTTGTTTCCAGAGTCTCACAGTAGAAATCTGTATTTCAGGCCGGGCGTGGCGGCTCAAGCCTGTAATCCCAGCACTTTGGGAGGCTGAGGCGGGTGGATCACGAGGTCAAGAGATCGAGACCATCCTGGTCAACATGGTGAAGCCCTGTCTCTACTAAAAATACAAAAAATTAGCTGGGCATGGTGGCGCGTGCCTGTAGTCCCGGCTACTCGGGAAGTTGAGGCAGGAGAATTGCCTGAACCCAGGAGGTGGAGATTGCGGTGAGCCGAGATCGCGCCATTGCATTCCAGCCTGGGTAACAAGAGCGAAATTCCGTCTCAAAAAAAAAAAAAAAAAAGAAATCTGTATTTCTAGAGTGTAGGTCAGAGTCAAGTCCACTTGGCTTTCCAAGACGAGAGGACATGCCCCTACAAGCTTCCTGTTTCTGTTGCATCAACTGAATCACTGAATCCTTTTGCTGGTTGCAGCTGTCAGGGTCTGTTTACCTTTTGCTAATAATGAAAGAGTTAATCATTTCCTAACATCTCGGTATGTTGGTCATTTTAAAAAAATAATAGAAATAAATTTATTGAATGTGTCAGGCACCATTTTAAGCATCTTATATGTAACAAATAAGTTAACCATCATAGTAACCTTGTAACATGGGTGCTATTTTTATTTTTTCGTTACTAGATAATGTACGTATTTTGGGAGTATATGTGATACTTTGATACCTGTATATGATGTGTAATGATCAAATCAGGGTAATAGATGTCACAATTGTGTGACAACCATTGCCTCAAACATTTATCTTTGTGTGGGGAACATTCCAAATCTTCTCGTCTAATTATTTTGAAATATGTAATAAATTATTGCTAACTGTGATTTCCCTGCTATCAAATACAAGAACTTATTCCTTTATCTAACAGTATTTTTGTACCCCCATATGTTGGTCTTTAAGTTTTTACACCCCCCCATACTAAATTTGACTGGCTTAAAATATAAAAAAGTTTTTCCGAAGTTGTAAAGAAATTCAAACAGCAAGAACATCTATGATATTAAGTGACACGTGAAAGGAACTTGGTGAAAATACTGCAAATAATTGTCATTTTGCTGTGTAAACCTTTTCCCTGAATAAAGGTGTCCATTGTTAGCAAACGGAAACATGTTACCAAATTCAAACAGCAAATCTACCATCTTGAGTGACCTGTGAAAGGAACTTGGTGAAAAATCCGGCAAATAATCATCATTTTGTTGTGTGACCCATTTTCCTGAATAAGTGTTCATTGTTACCAAATTGAAACATGGTCTAGAATGTAACAATCTCATTATTTTTATGATCACAACACACAGTGTCCATCAAAGAGGACTATACATAAGGCAAGACCCTCCTCTCAATTATTTTTTTTTTAAGTGTGTCCTTTAAAAATCATGTCCAAGGCCAGGTGCAGTGGCTGTAATCCCAGCACTTTGGGAGGCTGAGACGGGTCAATCACAAACGAGGTCAGGAGATCAAGACCACCCTGGCCAATATGGTGAAACCCACGTCTCTACTAAAAACATAAAATTTTATTTTTGTATTTTTACAATGCAAAATTAGTGAGGTGCAGTGGCGCGTGCCTGTAATCCCTGCTACTTGGGAGGATGAGGCACAAGAATCGCTTGAACCCAGGAGGCAGAGGTTGCAGTAAACTGATATCTCGCCACTGTACTCCAGCCTGCGTGACAGCGAGACTCTGTCTCAAAAAAAAAAAAAAAGTTCCAAATGGGACTTAGCCAAATGACATCCACATATTCCATGATATACTTCAATTTTCTTTCTTTCTTTCTTTTTTTTTTTTTTGAGACAGAATTTCACTCTTGTTGCCCAGGCTGGAGCGCAATGGCGGGATCTCGGTTCACCGCAACCTCCACTTCCTGGGTTCAAGTGATTCTCCTGCCTCAGCCTCCCTAGTATCTGGGATTACAGGCATGCACCACCATGCCTGCTAATTTTGTATTTTTGCGGAGACCGGGTTTCTCCACGTTGGTCAGGCTCATCTCGAACTCCCGACCTCAGATGATTCACCCACCTCAGCCTCCCAAAGTGCTGGAATTACAGGTGTGAGCCACCGTGCCTGGCTAATTTTCTTATTCTAATTTGAACACACTACCAAACAAATAGGTTCATTGACTACTAAAAGCTAACACTAATTCGTTAGTCTTCAATAGGCCCTATGCTAAGCATTTTAGTTGTATTATCTGATGAAAGTATCTCAGTACCCATGCAAATACAGTCAACTGGTTTATCACAAAGATGCAAAGGCAATTTCAATGTAGAAAGGATAGTTTTAAAACAAATGGTGCTGGAATACTTGAGCATCGATGTGGAAAAAAATTAACCTAAGCAGACTTTAAACCTTTTGCAAAAATTTCCTCAAATGGATTGTAGATCTAAGTGTGAAACAAAACTAATAAACTTCTAGAAGAAAACATAAGAGAAAATCCATTCGGCCATAACAAAAGCACAAGCTATGTGTGGAATTTATTATCTATGTAATTGGACTTTATTAAAATTAACTTTTGCTCTGTGAAAGACATTGTTAACTGAATGAGAACACAAGCCACAGACTGGGAGAAAATATTGGCAAAACACAGATCTGCGAAATGCAGAGAACTCAAAAACTCAACAATAAGAAAACAAACAACTGGGCTGGGCGTGGTGGCTCATGTCTGTGATCCCAGAATTTTGGGAGACCGAGGCAGGCAGATCACCTGAGGTCAGGAGTTCAAGACCAGCCTGGCCAACATGGTGAAACCCTGTCTCTACTAAAAATACGAAAAATTAGTGGGGGGTGGTGGCACATGCCTGTAATCGCAGCTATGCAGGAGGCTGAGGCAGGAGAATTGCTTGAACCTGAGAGGCGGAGGTCGCAGTGAGCCAAAATAACGCCACTGCTTTCCAGCCTGGGCAACAGAGCAACACTCTATTTCAAAACAAAAAATAAAATAAAATAAAACAAAACAACAATTGAATTAAAAATGAGTGAAATATTTGAATAGATACTTTACCAAAGAATATATACACACGGCAAATAAGCATATGAAAAAAATGTCCAACATGCATTTGTCATTAGGGAAATGCAAATTAAAACAAGAGGTATCAATATGCACCTATTAGAATGGCTGAAATCCAAAAACCTAAAACACACGATTTTTTTGCCAGTTTCTGGCAAAAACGTGGAGCAACAGGAATTCTCATTCATGGCTGATGGGAAATGCAAAATCATACAGCCACTTGGAAGGGTGTTTGGCAATTTTTTTGCAAAGATCAACGTAGAGTTACCGTATGATCCAGCAGTCACTCTTGTTTGTATTTACCCAATTGATTTGAAAATGTATATCCATGCCAAAATTGCACACAAATGTTTGTGGCAGCTTTAATCAGAATTGCCAAACACTGGAAGCAACTAAGATGTCCTTCAATAGGTGAATGGATACATCCTGTGTGATATGTCTATACAATGGTATTCAACAACAAAAAGAAATGAGCTATCAAAGCGTGAAAAGATGGGGGAATTTTAAATGCATATTGCTGAATTAAATGATTCAAAAATTAGCCAAGTATGGTGGCATACCCTCCCTTCCTTCCTTCCCCCCCTCCCTCCCTCCCTTCCCCTCTCTCCCTCCCTCCCTTCCTTCCTTCTCCTCCCTTCCTCCCTTCCTTTCCCTCCCTCCCTCCATCCCTCCCTCCCTGCCTTCCTTCCCCTCCCTCCCTTCCTTTTCCTCCCTCCCTCCCTCCTTCCCCTCCTCCCTTTCTTCCTTTCTTCCTTCCTCCCTCCCTCTGTCTCTTTTCTTTTCTTTTCTTTCTTTTTTTCATATATTCTCACGGTCTCCCAGGCTGGAGTGCAGTGGCACGATCTCGGCTCACTGTGACCTCTGCTGCCTGGGTTAAAGCAATTCTCCTGCCTCAGCCTCCTGAGTAGCTGGAAGTACAGGTGCCTGCCGCCACGCCTGGCTAATTTTTGTATTTTTAGTGGAGATGGGTTTTCATCACGTTGTCCTGACTGGTCTCAAACTCCGGACCTCAAGTGATCCGCCCACCTTGGCCTCCCAGAGTACTGGGACTATAGGCGTGAACCATCACAAACAGGCTAGATAGACTTTTTCATGTCCTCCCCAGCTCTGTACCTTGAGAGGCTGACCGACATGGACTTCCTCAGTGAGTGTCCTTGTCCTTCAGCCTCCAGTTGTACCTGGTCCATGGGAAGCACTGGCAGGAGACGGGAGGGAGGGAGGAGTGTCAGGATAGGGTATTTATTCTTGGTTTTATTTATTTTTATTCTTGGTTTTATTTGTTCTTGGTATTTATTCTGCTGGTCAGAGAAGATTGGTGACACTCTTCTACCAAAGCCACATCTCCCGTCAGTGGTCTTTTCCACCCAGCCACTCTTTCCAGGTTCTAGTAACAGCTCCCTCCCCTCCAAAGCTTCTCAGTCCAAAGCTCAGCCTTCACTCCACACTACATGCGTAGAGCTTATGGGTAGCACCTTGCAAACGCACTGTGGCCTGGGTGCCAGGCAGATATGTGCTTGCCCCAGTGTGGGAAATCAATGTTCATTAAATGAATCAGCCAACAAATCACAAGTTCCAAGACACCCTTGTGACAATACAACTGCGCGTTAGAGGACTGAGTAGTCAGTGCTGGGCTCAGCCGGAGCACCTTCAGGTTACCTAGGTGAGTGGTCTAAGTTGTATTCGTTCTCTAAGGCTTAGTCCCTTGTATTTAAACTGGAGATAATAATCTCTTCTTCGCTAAGTTAATTCAATGAAAAACAGTGTGTGCAAAGTGCTTAGTTAGCATGGTGTCTGGCACAAAAAAAATGCTTAGTAAACAATAATTATGAGTGTTATCTAATTAGTCATCTAGTCCAGTCCTGGCTAATATTAGATGGTCTTTTGCAATAGATAAATAAGGACACAAATAGATGATTAGCAGCAAGGAAAAGTAACTGGCAAACAACTTGTAAACATGTTCACCCTGGCTGGTAGGCAAAGAAATGCAAAAGAAACAATGAAATGCCGCATCCCGCCTCCAAAGCTAGAAAATGGTTTTAACAATACCTAAAGCCAGAAGCCTCATGATGAAACAAGGACTGTCAGTCATTCAGCTTGGGGCACAAAAATGCCAGAATGCAACAGCTTCTAAAATTTAAGTGCACCTACCTCTGACCTAGTAATTGTGCTTTAAGTAGTCTAGACTACAGAAATATACAGACAAGTGAGTGTAAAGAAATTCCTAAAACCATTGTTTATCCTAACAATAGATAGGTAGGTAGACTGAAGGAAGGAAGGGAGGGAGGGAGGGAAGAGGGGAAGGAGGGAGGAAGGGAAGCTAAATATCCATTAAAAAGGGAACACCTGGGCCAGGCACGATGGGAGGCCAAGGTAGGTGGATCACGAGGTCAGGAGATCGAGACCATCCTGGCCAACATGGTAAAACCCCATCTCTACTGAAATACAAAAAGCCAGGCATGGTGGTGTGCCCCTGTAATCCCAGCTACTCAGGAAGCTGAGGCAGGGGAATCTCTTGAACCCAGGAGGCGACAGACAGAGCAAGACTCCGTCTCAAAAAAAGAAAAAAAGGCTGGGAGCAGTGGCTCATGCCTGTAGTCCCAGTACTTTGGGAGGCCAAGGCGGGCCGATCACCTAAGGTCAGGAGTTCGAGACCAGCCTGACCAACATGGAGAAACCTCGTCTCTACTAAAAGTACAAAATTAGCCGGGTGTTGTGGCGCATGCCTGTAATCCCAGCTACTTGGGAGGCTGAGGCAGGAGAATCATTTGTATCTGGGAGGCAAAAGTTGCAGTGAGCGGAGATAGTGCCATTGCACTCCAGCCTGGGCAACAAGAGCGAAACTCTGTCTCAAAAAAAAAAAAAAGGCGGGGGGAAGGAAACCCCTAGTAATTATGACACAGCCATTTTATACATTGTTACGTACCCGTTAAAAACAATCATGTCAGGGGCCGGGCCCGGTGGCTCACGCCTGTAATCCCAGCACTTTGGGAGGCCGAGGCGTGTGGATCACGAAGTCAAGAGATCGAGACCATCCTGGTCAACAAGGTGAAACCCCGTCTCTACTAAAAATACAAAAATTAGCTGGGCATGGTGGTGCGTGCCTGTAATCCCAGCTACTCGGGAGGCTGAGGCAGGTAAATTGCTTGAACCCAGGAGGCGGAGATTGCGGTGAGCCAAGATCGCGCCACTGCTCTCCAGCCTGGGTAACAAGAGCGAAACTCCGTCTCAAAAAAAAAAACAATCATGTCCATTTCCAGGGATGCTGCCTACTGGCGTCTAGGCTGTTCACTGCACAAGGGCACCATTGCCAAGGGAATTTCATTGACATCTTAGACATATAATGAGATATGAGAGCTTGCTTGTCCTCATAAAATTTTGTACTGGCGCACATAGCCACGCACACGCTCAGAAGAGCATGCACCCCACTCATCGGCACACACGCGTGTGTCGCTAAAAACAGTCCCACATGTATTCTAGGAGCCCACTGAAGTCTCTTCTGATTCACCTGCTGTCCAAATTCCTGCCTCCCCCCTAATTCCAAATCTGACATGGATTCCTCATATGGAGGTGGACTGTGCCCTCTTTGGAGGGTCAAGCACGCTGGGATTCAGAGTTCAGAGTGTAAGTGGGTGAGCGTGTGGTGCACAGCCAGGCTATGCCACGGCCAGGACACACCCTGGAAAGCACCCTTGGCAGAGCTGACCAGATTGTGCTAACTTACAAAGTATTTATTTGATGAAGGAGTGCCTTTTTGTAAATCCAGTAAAGGCATTGAATAGGCTGGTGAAGGTAGATTTCTACATGTGTATAAAAAGCCGGCTGCAGAACAATAGGGACAGTGCGATTCCAGTAGGTAAATATGTTCATATATGTAAATGCATAGAAGAGAGCCTCTTACAGTGGCTGTTGCTGGACAGGAATATGGGTGGGAAAAAGAGGAAGGCAAACCGCTCTTTTTTCTTCCTTATAATTTGAATTTGTTTGTTGGAGAGAGGGTCTGGCTCTGTTCCTTGGGCTGTAGTGCAGTGGTGGGATCTCAGCTTACTGCAATCTCCGCCTCCTGGGCTCAAGTGATTCCCCACCTCAGTCTCCCGAATCGCTGGAAGTACAGGTGCGTGCAACCACGCCCGGCCAGCTTTTTGTATTTTTAGTGGAGATGGCGTTTCACCATGCTGACCAGGCTGGCCTCAAACTCCTGGGCTCAGGTGATCTGCCCACCTCAGCCTCTCAAAGTGCTGGAATTACAGGTGTGAGCTACTGCACCTGGCCTCTTCCTTAGAGTTTGAATTTTTTTAATGTGAATATATCCACATAGTACCTATATAATTTAAAAAATAAGTTAAAATCAGGAATAACAGAGAAGTGTCAACGTTTTAACAACTACAGCCATTCAGTAAAACGTTTCAGTTTATAAAGAGTCTGGAAGCTAACTTAGAAAGTTAAGTGAATAAAGCAGGAAGGAATGTTCTATGAATATGAAAATATGCCAATAATTTAAGTGAAAAGGCAAGCCACAGAACAGTACTATGTTAAGATCCTATCTGTGTCAAAAACGTCGACACTTGTATATCTACAAATGAAATATATGCCTGAAAAGATGGACACCAAATTGAAAACAGCGGTTATTATCTCTGAGGGATGGGTTTGAGGAGTGAGAAAGCTTACTTATGATGTTTGAATTTTTTATAATGAATATATATTAATTTTATAATAAAAATAAATTATATATAAACATATATATAAAGTATATGTTTATGTAAATACGTGTATGTATATGTAAATATCTATAAATATCTCATATGTAAATATATATACATATATAAATATATACACACATATACATGTGTAAATATAAACACATATATGTCTAGAAAAATAGATGTTTATATTTTACATACACATACACATGTGTATATATTTATATATGTGTGTGTATATATTTACATATTTGGCATTATAGGTGATGATTACTATTGGCTTTTTTATTCATGTGTTTTTCATATTTTCACTAATTTTATAATCTGACAAGAGATTTTTTAAAAACCAAAAGGTAGCCCGGGTGTGGTGGCTCACGCCTGTAATCCCAGCACTTTGGGAGGCTGAGGGCAGCAGATCACGAGGTCAAGAGATCGAGAGCATCCTGACCAACATGGTGAAATCCTGTCTCTACTGAAAATATAAAAATTAGCCAGGTGTGGTGGCACATGCCTGTTGTCCCAGCTACTCAGGAGGCTGAGGCAGGAGAATCGCTTGAACCTGGGAGCAGGAGCTGCAATGAGCCTGGACAGCACCACTGCACTACAGCCTGAGCGATAGGGAGAGACTCTGTCTCAAAAACAAACAAACAAACAAACAACGGAACAGCTGGCCACCCTAGAGTGAATCGTGATTCCCAAGAACACCAAACTGGGAACTGGGAGAATCACCATTCTCGCCCCAACTCCCTGTGTGGTGTTACCTCACCTCTCTGGGCCTCAGTTTGCTTATCAGCAAAACAGTACCATCTGCCCGGACTCTACCTTAAAGGGTAGTTTCAAAGAAAAAAAAGAAAACAATGTGAAATTACATTCCAAACTAAGAACTGTGTCCATAGGGGAGGGTCAGGGTGGACTTTGACCCTGAGGGAGTCAGCTGGAGCCATGGAGGCATGACCACAGCGTTCTCATCACAGCTTACTCTCCAGTCCCCTTGACATCCAGGGTCACACCCACCTAAATCCACTCACGAGCCCAGTCCAACAGGTCTTCAGCTCTGGTAAGGTGTGATTACCAGTTTCTACAAACTTTGTCTGTAAAAGCCTTTGATGGTTAATTTTATGTGTCAACTTAGCTGGATCATGGTACCCAGATATTTGGTCAGACATTATTCTGGATGTTTCTGTGAGGGTACATTTGCATGAGATTAACATTGAAATTGGCCAGGCACAGCGGCTCACGCCTGTAATTCGGGCAGTTTGGGAGGCTGAGGCGAGTGGATCACAAAGTCAGGAGATCGAGACCATCCTGGCCAATGTGGTGAAACCCTGTCTCTACTAAAAATACAAAAATTAGCTGGGTGTGGTGGCGTGTGCGTGTAATCCCAGCTACTTGGGAGGCTGAGGCACGAGAATCACTTGAACCCAAGAGGCAGAGGTTGTGGTGAGCTGAGATTTCGCCACCGCACTCCAGGCTGGTGACAGAGCAAGACTCCGTCTCAAAAAAAAAAAAAAAAAATTGAAATTAGTGGATTTTGAGTCAAGTTGGTGAGCCTTGTTATATGTAAATTTTCAGTGCTGCAAAAGTAGCTCTCAAATATAATTTTCCTGAGCAAGGTAATTTCTCTACGTCTAGAGAAGGTGCAGCTCACAGATGGAACAATGGCGCGTGCATACCTGGGCAAGGAAGGGGAAGGGGTTCTTGTTCCTGACGGAGGTCGCCCCTACTGCCCTGTCATTCTCCTATTGGCTAGGGTTAGACCGCACAGTCTAGTCTAATTCTAATTGGCTATTTTAAGGGGAGCAGGGGTAAAAGCCGGAGTGGCAGGGTGGGTAGTTTGGCAGGAAGGATGGTTATGGGACAGCTCAGAGCAGGTAGCTGGGGGTGACCTAGAGTCAAAGCAGGTGACCAGAGGAGGTGACTGTAATGAGTCAGGACGGAGCAGAGGACCAGGGGAACAGAGGTGAACTACTGGTTAGAACTGGTAGAAAAGGTTATTTACTGAAACTACAAGGAAGTTAAACTTTAAAAAGGAGAACAAAGAGCTGAACATACTGACATGCTGATTCTTTGAAGAGAAACTTGGGGTTCACGATATCTAACACCCTCCACAATGTGGGTGGGCCTCATCCCATTAGTCAAAGCGCTGAATGATGCAAAGAGACTGACCTCCCCTGAGCAAAAGGAATTCTGCAGCAGACAACCTTCAGACTCAAACTGCAACCCTGGCTCTTCGCAGGCCGCCAGCCTGCCAGGCCACCCTGCAGACTTTGGACTTGCCAGCCTCCATAATCACGAGTCAGTTCCTTAAATCTCTCTCTTTTTTTTTCTTCTCTCGCTCTCTCTGTACTATTGGTTCTGTTTCTCTGGAAAACCCTGACTTAGGACAAAATCCAAATAGAACATATTTTAGGCTCTGCAGGTTATATGATCTCTGTCACATCTACTCAACCCTCCCATTTTAGCTCAGAAACAGCCGGAAACAATACACAAGGCATTCTCCACCTTGGCCCGCTGACTTCTGGGCTGGAGCATTCCTTGTTACGAGGGCTGTCCTGTGTGAACTGTAGGATCTTTCACAGCATCCCAGTCTCTACCCAATTGGTACCAGTAGCACTCCTCAGTTGTGACAACCCAAAATGTCACTGGGGGGAGAATGGTCCGACATAAATAAATGAGCATGACTGTATTCTAATGAAGCGTTATTTACAAAACAGGTGCTATTTTGGAAATACTGTAAAACATTATTCACAAAATGGTTGGTTGGCCCATGGGCCATCTTTTGCTAACATCCCTCTAGGCAAGGAGGACAAGCAATGTCAGCACTGACCTGGAGCTTTGAGGAAGGGGACGTGTGGTTGGAGAGTGATGAGAGAGCTGCAGGAGACCTGTCATGTCAAGACAGATTCCCGTTCCAAAGCTTTGGACCGTGCCAAGTCCCAGGCTGAGGATCCTGGCCATATCTTAGGTGGAGGTTGTTGGGTCAGATGGTGACGCTTTACCCTTGATAGTGCAGTTGCTGCAATGAAGGGAGGCTGAAAAGAAGCTTGAATTTTCTTTCTTTTTTTTTTTTTTTGAGATGGAGTTTCGCTCTTGTTACCCAGGCTGGAGTGCAATGGCACGATCTCAGCTCACCGCAACCTCCGCCTCCTGGGTTCAGGCAATTCTCCTGCCTCAGCCTCCTGAGTAGCTGGGATTACAGGCACGCGCCACCATGCCCAGCTAATGTTTTGTATTTTTAGTAGAGACGGGGTTTCACCATGTTGACCAGGATGGTCTCGATCTCTTGACCTCGTGATCCGCCTGCCTCGGCCTCCCAAAGTGCTGGGATTATAGGCGTGAGCCACTGCGCCAGGCTGAATTTTCTTACTGTGCATCCCAGTTGGGGTTGAAGGTTTGTGGAAGAGAGGGATGTTAGGTGCCTCACCACATTTCCCCTGGACTTCCCTAGTGACTGCCTCATTTCCTTCTCATTGTTTCCACAATCTTCAGTCCATCAAGAAACTGTGTTTCTGAACCTTTTCCCATTTTCATTTAACAGTCAAAGTAGGTTAGCCTGTTTCACATGGAAAGCGATTGTGTTTCCCGCCTGTCCATCAGCCCTTTTAGCTCTGGCATGTAAACAGGGGGAGAAGAAGGCAGAGGACGTGTCCACAGACCCCCAGGGAGGAGGGGCATTGCAGGGGTTACTGTGGAAGAGTTCCTTATCTGTGACCTAGCCTTGTGTTCCCAGCACTGGGCACATCACAAGCTCTCAAATCTCTGGTTAAAAGGAGCTTCACAGGAATTTGTATTTCAACGGAGACAATTTTCCTGATTGTGTTATCTGCAAAGGGGATAGGGGCATTTTTGTATCTGTATTTACGAGCATGGCTGTTCTAATGAAACATTACTTGCAAAATAGCTGGCTGGTTGGTTTGGTCTGCGGGCCCATGGTTTGCTAACGCTGCTCTAGGCAATGGGGACACCAGTGTCAGCACTGCCCTGGAGCTTTGAGGAAGGGGGCCCAAGATTGGAGAGTGATGAGGGAGACTGCCAGAGACCCATAATGTTAAAGAGTGACAACTTAAAGCCACCCTTAGGGAATGAGTTTTCCAGGAAATCTTGGCAGGGAGTTGTGCTTGGCCCTTAAATGCAGTTGGCAACCAGTGCCACCCAATCAGGCCGGCCACGTGCAGCACGCTAGCGTTCCAGCAATGGTTCTGAACCCATAGTTTGTATGAGAATCACTTTGAGAGCTGATGCAGCTGGCTGGGGGCCGAGCTCATTGACGTACACAGGGCTGGTCGTTTGTGTTTTGACCATGTGCTCCAGATGGTTCTCATTCCAACCAAGAATGGAGAACCACTGGGTTCAAGCCTTGCTACTCAAGGTGTGACGCATGGACAGGCAGCATCAATACCATCTGAGCGCTTGTTAGAAATGTAGCATCTCGGAGTTCGCCAGGATGTACTAAATCAGCATTGTCGTTCCGACAAGTTCCTTGGAGATTTTTACGCACCTTATAGTTTGGGGAGCAGTAAGATTGGATCATAGAGTAACTGGACAGCAGGTGGGCTCCGAGCCAAAGTGGCTCCAGGCCCAAAGAAGAGACTTCAGCTGAGCGAGGTCACTCATCTGAACTGACAAAAACAGGGAAGAGTCCAGTCAGACAAACGAATCTCCCAAGGGAGGAGAAGAGGCGCTGTTACTCAAGGATAGTGGATCCCCAGTCTGGAGTAGTAAAGAAATCCCGGGGCGCAGCAGAGCTCCCGACCAGGCCGGAGGGCCACTGCACCAGCAGCCCCAGGTACCCGTCTCATTTGCAGGGCCTCTCACAGCCCACATGTGCTTTGCCCAGACTCCCTGCCCCAGGCCGGTGTCTGCCTGAGTCCCAACCCCTCCAACCTGGCTCTTTCTCAGCCCCAAACTCAGCCTTCACGTCCGATAATGAAATTCAGCTTCTCTGCATAGCCGGCTCTGGTAACCAGCCTGCAGTCCCTGAAGTTGCTCTAGGAAACTCTCCTGGAGAGTCTGGGAGTGGAGAGCGCATTTGAAAAGCCCCTACGTTGTTCTGATAGACAGCTTCTATGTATCACTCCACTTTGCGGGTTCCAGAACCTACCAGTCGATCCCCTGGTCCATCAGTCCTAATGGGTAAGATCTCCACTGCTAGGGAAGGCAGACCACTGCACTCTCTCTGGGGTTCCTCTCTATCCCAGCTACAGCTTGGTAAGTAGTCCTTTAATAAATGAATCTTCTTCATCTTATCTTAATTTGAGTACACCTGTCGGGATCTGACTGATACAACGGATTGGTGATGGGAAAGATCATATCCTTAGGGGGAGATCTCATCTCAACCCACAGTGATACTGACAAGGTCAGCTCACCAGCACTCAGGAGTGCGACATTGGAATATGACATGCACAACAAGGGGCTCATTTTACTACGAGAGACGTAGGGAAAACATCCTAACTGTAGGCACAGTCTAATCGCAGACCACACCCCAGAAAGGGAGCGAGCGACCCATGAAGGCAGGTTCAAGCAAAGGCTTCAGGCCCATTTATCGACAGAGAACAGCATGTTTGCTTTCCTGCTGGGGGGGGGGGGCGGGCTCAATGACCCAGACAGTTCCCGCCAGCTGTGAGGTTGTGAGTCTTCAAATAGCCCCAAGCTCCTCCTACGCCCTCCTCACAGCTCTGCAGAGATGCAGGCGCTAGCTGATGGTAAATGTGTTGATTCGAAAAAAGAAAAGATTGGAACTTCCCTTGGTACCTTGTTTTCCCCCTCATCACCTGGCTGATTGTGACTGACCCTGAAGGTGCAGCTGGGTGGGGTGAGGGTAGAACCCACAAGCGTTGCCAGCTCAGAAGTTCAGAAAAGTCAGCATGCAGATTTCCCAGGGGGATGTATGTAAAACACAGGATCCCCATCCAGGCGGCTGCCAGACCTCAGGCTGTGGGTGGCAGAGCAGCCAACGTGCTGGAGATCTGCCCAGGAAAATCCAGCACTTGGGAAGTCGGGCAGGCATAAGGCAAGGCCACTTCAGGGTGAAAGGGGGCAGGTGGCAGTCAGATATTGGCCAAAGGGGCCTGGGTAGCCTTAAAGAGTCCCCATGGAGGCCGGGCGTGGTGGCTCAAGCCTGTAATCCCAGCACTTTGGGAGGCCGACGTGGCTGGATCATGAGGTCAAGAGATCGAGACCATCCTGACCAACATGGTGAAACCCTGTCTCTACTAAAAATACAAAAATTAGCTGTGCGTGGTGGTGTGCGTCTGTAATCCCAGCTACTGAGGAGGCTGAGGCAGGAGAATTGCCTGAACCTGGGAGGCAGAGGGTGCAGTGATTCGAGATTGTGCCACTGCACTCCAGCCTGGCGCCTGGTGACAGAGTAAGACTCTGTCTAAAAAAAAAAAAAAGAGTCCCCGTGGAGTGGGATAGTGAGAGAGGGCTGGGTTTCAGGCAGCATGGTTTTTCTCGTCTGGTCTCTGGGGTCTTGGTGTCCCGTATTTGAGTTGCAACAGAGAATTTAGGAGGGGGGTAGAGGGAGGGTACCTGGCAGGCGTCAGAGGCTTTAATCTAAGCCCTACTGAACAGAGAGAGACTAAGATCATGGCTAACTCATTCAGTACTGAAGCCCTGCTCCGTGGAGTACCGTGCTAGTTGCTAGGGATAGAGTGATGAAGAGCAGCAGCCTCTCCACCCTCCTCACTAGCTCAAGGCCACCTGCCCTGCCTCCATCAGGACTGGCTCAGCCGCCAAAGTGTGGCTGAGTCAGCAGGCAGGAGGTGTGAGTGACCTGCATCTTAGGAGCTGGGGCTGGCAGGGTGCCAGATCGGAGAGGCAGGTGCCGAGGCTGAGATTCCACATAGCAGTTAACGCCTCTCCTTCTATGATCCCCGATCCAGGCCAGCGGTCCTGGCGTGTGTGCAGACTCACAGTGCAGCAAAGCGCGCAGACTTTAGGGTGACTAACTGTCCCAGTTTGCCCAGGGCTTGGTGTTAGCATTGTCCCAGGAATCTCCTCTAGCGCAGGATTGAGGTCCATGGGTGGCTAAGAGTGAGGAATGGCTGCATGCCAAGTGAGTAATTGCTGGTGCTGTGGCAAAGCCCCCGGGGCTTGGTCCTCGGAAGTTTGAACGCTGTTGGGCTGGTGTTTGTTCCCAGCTGCTGTGAATGACCACACAGCTGGGTGTTTGGGAAACAATTAGTGGCCTCCCTGACCCAAATACCTCCAATCTGCTGCATTAGTCACTCATAGATGAGGAAATGAATTCAGGAAAAACACAATCACGTATTATTTTGGTGCGAGTGTCTGCTCCCCAGTGTCCCTGTGATGCTTCGTTCTCTGATCACTCTAGATTGTGAATTTTTATTATTTAGCTGTCTTTCCCACCAGGTTCTCTCATAGAACCCTGAGTCTGATGACTTAGTGTATCACACATAATAGGGACTCCGTAAGTGTTTCATGAATAAATGCACGAAGATTCCACCTGTCTGTTGCGGAAACTAGAAGGCAAAAGGGCCGAATGAATGGTGAAACTGATTATTTTGAAAGGTGGTAAGTCAAAGCGAGAGGGCCAGAATAGACATTGTAGGAAGTCTGGTTCCAAGCCAGCAAACGGGAAGCATTCAGACAACAAGTCACAATCATTCATGGGGTTTTGTGTCGTTAGATTTCCCGGCAGAGGTGCTGTTTGTTTAGGGGCCTGCCTTCCAGCTGCTCGGCCTGCCAGGCCCAGTGTTCCCTCTCTTCTGCTGGCCGTTCATTCCTCCAACACACATTTACTCAGGCACTGAGTCGGGCACTAGGCTGGGCATTGGCAGGGTACAGAGACTAGAAACAGGATATCCCCCTAGGGGGTGCATCACACACACACACACACACACTCTCTCTCTCTCACACACACACACACACACACACTCTCACACACACACACACACACATACACACACACACACGATATAGTAGAAAAAGCAGTTAGGGGTCAGGAGGTGTGGCTGCCTCCTTTTGAAGGGTATTGTGTGACCTGACAGGTGTAAGCCATGCTCTTTGAAGGCCAGAAGGGTGCCATCCCCTGGGTGACGTGGGCCCGCCCTGCAGCTCCTCCTTGCACCTGCTTTCTTGCTCTTCTCTGTAGACTCCGGGCTTGTCTCTAGATATGACTGTCAAATGCCACTGGCACGTAAGTGCTCCACTTGGCTCTCAGCCCCTCCTGTGCGGGCTGACACCGGCAGCTGACTGTGTTTTACTCATTCTCAACTCCACCCTCTCCTGCCCAATTGACTTTGATGCTGGGTGTCTGCCTCCTATGCCTACCAGCCCATTAAATTTTTGTATGCAATGCTTCCTCTTTGCAGGCAGTGGGTTGGGTGCTGAGGCTGTATTGGTAAACAAGTTTCTGTGGAGCTCATTATTACGGAGGAGGAGGGAGACAATAACCAGTCAATTACATAAAGTGTGATAAGTGCTGTGATGGCCTAAGCTCCTGGGGCCATAGGGTGGAGTAGGGATTGGAGGTGGGCAAACCTGAAGTAAAGAGACCAGGAGGGAGGCTGCAGCTCTGTTTTTCAGTGGTATGTTGTACCATGATTACAGTTTCATTTCTTTACCCATCTGTCTCCACCAACCATCCCTTCATTCATTCATTGGCTCCTTCAGCAAACTCTTGAAACACCTATTACGTGTCAGGCACTCTGGTAGGTCCTGGGAATACCATGATAAAAAAGACTGGTTCCGCTACCACACTGGACTTTTGGCTTCCCAAACGTGTCCAGCTCCTCCCTGCCTCGGAGTTTTCGCACTCACTGTTCCCTCTGCTTGGAAGATCATAGTCCTGTCTCCTTGACCAAATTACTTCCTCTAGCCTTTGGACCTCAGCTCAAAAGTCACCTCCTCGAGGAAGATGTCCCTGACCTCTTAACCAGTTCAGGGCCCACTGTGATGTTCTCACAGCGACCTGTAATTTTCTTTCACAGCACCTGTAATTATATATTTATTAGTGAGACTATTTCATTAGTGTTGGTGTCCCTAACACTTGGTCCTCTGTCAAAGACTTTTTTATTATAATATACTGTCTAACCCCTGGTAATGTATTTAATATATATAAATTAAGTGGATGGACAGATGATGATGGGATGGATGGTTGGATGGATGGGATGGATGGCTGGAAGTTTAGATGGATGAATGGTTGGATGGTTGAATGGGTGGATGGTTGGATGGATGGATGGATGGATGGGATGGATGGATGTTTAGATGGATGAATGGTTGGATGGTTGAATGTTTGGATGGATGGATGGATGGATGGATGGGATGGATGAATGGATGTTTAGATGGATGAATGGTTGGATGGTTGAATGGTTGGATGGATGAATGGTTGGATGGTTGACTGGATGGATGGATGGATTGATGGATGCATAAACTGGAGCTGAAGCAGAGTAAAGGCAAGGACAAATTCAGAGACTGATCCAGTAGTCAGAGCAGAAAGGAGATGAGAATTGGTGAATGGGCCAAGACAGTAAACGCGGAAAAGCTGAGGAGGGAACTGACAGCAGGAATCTGCAGAATGTGGTCTCTGGTTGAATGTCACGGGTTAAGCAAAGGGAGGAATGCAGGTGACAGCCAAGCTTGTGACTGAGGGTTAGGGAGGCTGTGAAGAAAGGAGAGCAAATCTGGAGGTGCAGGACAAAGAGGATGACCCCTGATTTAAGGATCTGCTGAGGCAATGAAGTAGAAATTTAAAAAGAGTTGGGGCCACTATGACAGCTAAGATACTATTACTATCTGCCTAAGTATAAATTCCACAATTTATAAAGTAGTTGCTATTTCATAAAGGCCTGTTTTAGAGACAAGGAAGTGGATATTTCATGAAGATAAATGACTTGACCAAAATTACACATATAAATTATGGGAGAGTCAGGATCTAAACTTAGGGCCGTTGCTTGTAAATTCTGAGCCTTTATCTAAAGCAACAAGGTATTTCCCACCTGTGTTTCTCCCCAGTTATGAGAACTATTTAATAACCCTCAGGGAACAGAGAAAGACAAGAACAGTTGCTAAGCCTCCTGCACTGGCCCAGCAGACAGTAATGGTTGCTCTAGCTGGGAAATGTTATGTTCAAGATAAAAAGACGGCGAAATCTCAGTCTCTAACTGAAGTTTGGACAATTTTTAATAATTGATTGATTAATTAATTTTATTTTGTTTTATTTTAATTTTTGAGATGGAGTTTCGCTCTGTTGCCCAGGCTGGGGTGCGGTGGTGCGATCTCAGCTCACTGCAATCTCTGCCTCCCGGGTTCAAGCAATTCTCTGCCTCAGCCTCTCAAGTAGCTGGGATTACAGGCCCTGCCACCATGCCTGGCTAATTTTTTATTTTTAGTAGATACGGGGTTTCACCATTTTGGCCAGGCTTGTCTTGAACTCCTGACCTCATGATCCACCCGCCTCAGCCTCCCAAAGTGCTGGGATTACAGGCATGAGCCACCATGCCCGGCCTTTTTTTGGGGGGAGGGGACAGTGTCTCGATCTGTCGCCCAGGCTGGAGTGTAGTGGCACGATCTTGGTTTATTGCAACCTCTGCCTCCCAGGTTCAAGCAATTCTCCTGCCTCAGCCTCCCAAGTAGTTGGGACTACAGGCACCTGCTACCATATCCAGCTAATTTTTGTATTTTCAATGGAGATGGCGGTTTCACCATGTTGGCCAGGCTGGTCTCGAACTCCTGACCTCAAGATATCCACCCACTTTGGCCTCCCAAAGTGCTGGGATTACAGGTGCAAGCCACTGCGCCCAGCTGAAATTTAGACAAATGTTTGGCTCTATGTTCTTTTTGAGACGGAGTTTCGCTCTTGTTACCCAGGCTGGAGTGCAATGGCGGAATCTCATCTCACTGCAACCTCCGCCTCCTGGGTTCAGGCAATTCTCCTGCCTCAGCCTCCCGAGTAGCTAGGATTACAGGCATGCGCCACCATGTCCAGCTTATTTTTTGTATTTTTAGTAGAGACAGGGTTTCACCATGTTGACCAGGATGGTCTTGATCTCTTGACCTCGTGATCTACCCACCTTGGCCTCCCAAAGTGCTGGGATTACAGACGTGAGCCACTACGCCCGGCCCGGCTCTATGTTCTAAGAAGCCATGGGTACATGGCAACAGGAGATAGGAACACAGGAACCTTTAGACATCTAGGCAGGTGGGCCTTGAATATCTAGAAAGTTGGACCATGGGGAGCTGAGCCATAGCCACTGAGATGTGGTGAATTTTGTTGAATAATTCACAATTTATTTAAAAAAAAAAAAAACACGTACTGATTCTCCACGGACACACCAGGCCTAGGGTAAGGCAGTAAACCATGTATGGCATACACATGGATTGGTATACTGACATCCATTCTAATTGAGAGGCTAGGACTACAAATAGCATTTCCCATACCCCCTTGCAGCTACCATACAAAATGGGAATTACTTTCAACTAACCAAATGTACTTGCACATGGTGTTGAATTTTGTAGGGACAGAAATGTGGCAGCAATTGTGGCAGAGGCTGTATGGAACTGGAGGCTGCCAGTGGTTTCCTGGATTGGGAGGTAGCTTCCTGGAGGTGGCAGGGATGGCAGCTTCCAGCTTCTGAAGCTTCTCAATCATGCCGAAGCAGAAGGTCCCTTGGCTGCACAGTTCTGTGTTGTGGTTTTGGGAGTCCTTCCAGAAGGCTCATTCTAGTGTCTATTTCTTTAGCGCCTCCAGTGATTCTGTGATCTGTCTGTAGCACCCAATAAATGCCTTTTTGTTTAAACTAGCTGGGGCGGATTCTGTGATTTGCATCTGAGAACGCTGACCCACACCGCATACCCGGGAGAAATATACCTCGTCGTACTTAGGTTCTTCCTGGTAACTCGCAGGCCTTCAGAGAAGCACATTCTGAGCACGAAGCTGACTTTTTGCCCTCTGCCAGTATGAGGATGGTGCCACTGCTCTGGTGCCAGCAGAGTGGCTGTATTCTTTCTGAAATAGAAGCCCCACCCTGCTGGGGAGGTAGTTATTCTTCCTAATATCCCTGTTAGAAAGGAAACAAGAGGGATGAAGTGTTCATGCTTTCCTGGGAAGAAAGTAGAGAACCATACTTGAGCACCTCTTTCAATAATCCTTGTCCAGGGGCTTCTTTCTCTGAGTTGGCAGTCCCCTGGGTAGGAGGGATATTTGTGTGTGTGTGTGTGTGTGTGTGTGTGTGTGTGTGTATGAAAGACCAATCCCTGGGGGCATTTGTATGAATTCAGGACTGGGTCTTACCACTTATATTAACCATGTCTTTTATTTCTGTATTCTGATGCTTTGACATCTTGGGTCCTCCTCCTTGACGCTAGAGGGACTGCCCTCCTCAGGTACTTCAAGTACAAACCAACCAATCCAGAGCTCCCCCTCCCAACCATCTCCTTTACTGGGCTGTCACACTCCCTGTCCTAATAACTCCAGGGCCAGGTGCCAAATAGCTAGAGATAGCCCCTATACCCTGGAACCCCTTGTAGTCACTCAAAGCAGCCAATTCCAACCCTGTTGACCCTGTCTCCCTGATTCCTTCCTATAGAAACCACAACAAAGGTTCTTGTCCACAGTTTTCTCCTCTCCCCTGCCTTCTGCCTAGCCCCAGTGCTTTCCTGTGTGTTCCCCATGGTGTGGCATGCCCCCTTCTTATGCGATCTGGGAGTATAACAAAATATCTTTCCAATGGCAGTCGTCTCCCAATCTGTTGGCCTTGCCATACCTAAACAATAATAAAACCTACCTTGTAAAATGCACCTGTAATCATTCATTCCATCCATTTAAAGCAGTGGTCCCCAACCATTTTGGCACCAGGGGCTGGTTTTGTGGAAGACAGTTTTTCCAGGGACAAATTGTGTGCTTGAGGGGGATGGTTTAGGTATAATTCAAGTGCGTTGCATTTATTGTGCACTTTATTTCTGTTATTGTTACATTGTAATATATAATGAAATAATTACACAACTCACCATAATGTAGAATCACCGAGACCCCTGAGCTTGTTTGCCTGCAACTAGATGGTCCCATCTGGGGGTGATAGGAGACAGTGACAGATCATCAGGCATTAGATTCTCATGAGCACAATTCTAGGAATCTAGAATTCTGTGATGCGCAAATCAGACACTGGAGCTGCCTTTAAGAAATATAAATAGGGCAGGCTGGGCACAGTGGCTCATGCCTGTAATCACAGCACTTTGGGAGGCTGAGGTGGGTGGATCACTTGAGATCAAGAGTTCAAGACCAGCCTGACCAGCATGGTGGTCTCTACTAAAAAAAGTGGTGGCACGGGCATAGTGGCTCACACCTGTAATCCCAGCACTTTGGGAGACCGAGGCGGGTGAATCATGAGGTCAGGAGATCAAGACCATGCTGGTCAACATGGTGAAACCCCATCTCTAATAAAAATAAAAAATTAGCGGGATATGGTGGTGCGTGCCTGTAGTCCCAGCTACTTGAGAGGCTGAGGCAGGAGAGTCGCTTGAACCTGGGAGATGGAGGTCCAGTAAGCTGAGATCATGCCACTGCACTACAGCCTGGTTGAACTCCATCTCAAAAAAAAAAAAAAAAATCATAAAAATTGAAGGTCAGGCTGGGTGCGGTGGCTCACGCCTATAATCCCAGCACTTTGGGAGGCCTAGATGGGTGGATCACAAGGTCAAGAGATCAAGACCATCCTGGTCAACATGGTGAAACCCCGTCTCTACTAAAAATACAAAAATTAGCTGGGCATGGTGGCGCACGCCTGTAGTCCCAGCTACTTGGGAGGCTGAGGCAGGAGAATTGCTTGAACCCGGGAGGCAGAGGTTGAGGTAAGCCAAGATCGTACCATTGCACTCCAGCCTGGGTAACGAGAGCGAAACTCTGTCTCAAAAAAGAAAAAAAGGCCGGGCGCGGTGGCTCAAGCCTGTAATCCCAGCACTGTGGGAGGCCGAGGCGGGTGGATCACGAGGTCAAGAGATCGAGACCATCCTGGTCAACATGGTGAAACCCCGTCTCTACTAAAAATACAAAACATTAGCTGGGCATGGTGGTGCGTGCCTGTAATCCCAGCTACTCAGGAGGCTGAGGCAGGAGAATTGCCTGAACCCAGGAGGCGGAGGTTGCGGTGAGCCAAGATTGCGCCATTGCATTCCAGCCTGGGTAACATGAGTGAAACTCCATCTCAAAAAAACAAAAAAAAATTGAAGGTCAGCTTTTTAAAAAGATCAACAATATCAATAAGCCTCTAGCCAGGCTAAGAAAAAAAAAGAGTTGACAAATTATTAATATCAGAAGTGAAGGAGGTGACATAATTACATATCCCATGAACAT
>NW_022437079.1:1119765-1136258 GCF_009761245.1 Sapajus apella
ACATAATTACATATCCCATGAACATTAAGAAACTAAGAAAGGAATTTTATAAACAATTATGCCCAGGCATTTGACAACCTAGATGAAATGGGCAAATATCCTTTAAGAAAGATACAATCGGGCCGGGCGTGGTGGCTCACGCCTGTAATCCCAGCACTTTGGGAGGCCGAGGCCGGTAGATCACGAGGTCAAGAGATCAAGACCATCCTGGTCAACATGGTGAAACACCGTCTCTACTAAAAATACAAAAAATCAGCTGGGCATGGTGGCGCGTGCCTGTAATCCCAGCTACTCAGGAGGCTGAGGCAGGAGAATTGCCTGAACCCAGGAGGCGGAGGTTGCGGTGAGCCGAGATCGCGCCATTGCACTCCAGCCTGGGCAACAAGAGCGAAACTCCGACTCAAAAAAAAAAAAAAAAAAGAAAGATACAATCTGCCAAAACATAGGAAGGGAAGCAGACAATCTGAAAAGGCCAATATCTATGAAACAGGTTGAATCAATAATTAATAACTTTCTGTAACAGAAAGAATCAGGCCCAGATGAGTTCACTGGTGAATTCTACCAAATATTTAAGGAAGAAATTATTCTGATGCTCTAATCTCTTTCAGAAGATAGAAGCAGAGGGAATAATTCCTAGCTCATTCTTTGAGGTCAATATTACTTTTTTTTTTTTTTTCTGAGACAGAGTCTTGCTCATTCTCCAGGCTTGAGTGCAGTGGCATGATCTCGGCTCACTGCAACCTCTGCCTCCCGGGTTCAAGCGATTCCTCTGCCTCAGTCTCCTGAGTAGCTAGGGCTACAGGCGCGCACCACCATGCCCGGCTAATTTTTGTATTTTAGTAGAGATGTGGTTTGCCTATGGCCAGGATGGTCTCCATCTCCTGACCTTATGATCTGCCTGCCTCGGCCTCCCAAAGTGCTGGGATTATAGGCGTGAGCCACCACGCCCAGCCAATATTACCTTAATAATCAAAACAAGACAAAGAAAACTACAGACCAGTATTTCTCATGAATATTAATGCAAAAATACTCAACACCAGATTAACAAATCAAATTCAACAATGTGTAAAAAGAGTTATATACCATAACCAGGGCCAGGCTTGGTGGCTCACGCTTATAATCCCAGCCCTTTGGGAGGCTAAGGAGGGAAGATCTCCTGAGATCAGGAGTTCGAGATCACCCTGGCCAACATGACAAAACCCTGCCTCTACTAAAAATACAAAAATTAGCTGGGCATGGTGGCACACACCTATAGTCCCAGCTACTCGGGAGGCTGAGGCAGGAGAATCGCTGGAACCTGGGAGGCAGAGGTTGCAGTGAGCTGAGATTGCACCACTGCACTCCAGCCTGGGTGACAAGAGGGAAACTGTGAAGAAGGGAATTAAATAATAGCATTAATAGTAAAAACAAAACCTTATAATTTGTAGTTGCTACATAATAAAGTAAATTTTGCTGTGTTGTGTGCTGTGTAATATAAAACCTAACCCCCAGCTCTGCTTAAAATTAACTAGCTCCCTGTAAAACCTACCTTATCTCTTCTCCCCACATTCTCAGCAAAGTTCCCAGGCATCTCAAGACTCCTGTTTTTCTTGCTGACCAGCTGCAAGGTCACAGGGCAAGATAACACCCAAAGAATGTACAATGTGTTTCTCAAAATGCTATTTTTCAAATGTAAGTAGTCACTAGACATGTTGCAAATTAATTAACTGTTCTTTGTTCTGATTTCTGTACACCCGTTAGCTGCTATGTCATCCTAGTTGTATCAAAGTACTCCATTTTCTTTCTCCAGGGCTCAGACTTGGGATGTAATCCTTTGAGCCAGCGGCCGCCTTAATAAAATCCTGTGTTTCACCCATTGGTCTCTCTGATCTCCTGGATATTCTGTAACAACTTCATCTCAAAAAACAAAACACAACAAAAGAATTACATATCATGACCAAATGGAATCACCCAAGGTATGCAAGCCTGGTTCAACATTCAAAAAAATAAATCACTATGTCTATCACGTCAACAGGGAAAGAAGAAAAATCACAAGATTACATCAATAGGTTAAAAAAAATTTGACTAAGTCTGAGACCCATTTGTGATAAAAACTCTCACCAACCTAGGAATAGAGGAGAACTTCCTCAATTTGATAGAGAACATTTACAAAACCCTACAGCTAACACCTATTCATGGTGAGAAACAAGAAGCTTTCCCTCTAAGCTCAGACGCAAGGTAAGGATGTCCCCATTCACCTCTTTTTCAATGTCATATGGGAAGATCTAATAACATAGTAGGACCAGAAAAGAGATGTACTGATTAAGAAGGAAAAATAAAACTGTCTTTGTTCCCAGATGATATGATTGTCTATGTAGAAAATCTAAAAGAGCTGAGTGATGGCTCACACCTGTAATCCTAGCACTTTAGGAGGCCAAGGCGGGTGGATCACTTAAGGACAGGAGTTCGAGACCAGCCTGGCCAACATGAAGAAATCCATCTTTAGTAAAAATACAAAGCCAGGCATGGGGGTGTGTGCCTGTAATCCCAGCAATTCAGGAGGCTGAGGCACAAGAATTACTTGAACCCAGGAGGCAGAGAATGCAGTGAGACGAGGTTGCACCACTGCATTCCAATCCCGGTAACAGAGCGAGACTCTGTCTCAATTAAAAAAAAAAAAAAAGTCGGGCATGGTGGCTCACGTCTGTAATCTCAACATTTTGTGAGGCCAAGGTGGGCAGATCACCTAATCTCAGCTGCTTGACAGGCTAAGGCAGGAGAACTGAACCCAGGAGGCAGAGGTTGCAGTGAGCAGAAATCGTGCCACTGCACTCAGCCTGGGAAAAAAGAAAAAAGAAAAAAATCTGAAAGAATTGACAAAAACCTCCTGGAGCTAATAAGTGCTTATAGCAGCTTTGTAGGATATAAGGTTAATACGAAAAAGTCAATCACTTTCCTATATATCAGCAATGAACTAGTAGAATTTGAAATTAAAAGCACAATACCATTTACATTGGCACCTCAAAAAATGAAATAATTAAGTATAAATCTAACAAAATATGCACAAGATTTATGTGACAAAAACTGTAAAACTCTGCTGAAATAAATCAAATAACTAAATAAATGGAGATATATATTCCATAGTCATTCATAGGAAGATCCGATATTGTCAAGATATTGATTCTTTCCAACTTGATCTGTAATTTCAATGCAGTTCCAATGGTATGGTTTGGATGTTTGTCTCCTCCAAATCTCATGCTAAAATATGATTCCCAGTGTTGGAGGTGGGGCCTGGGAGGTGATTGGATTGTGGGGACGGATCTCTCAAGAATGATTTATCACTATCCCCTTGGTGAGAAGTGAATTCTTGCTCAGTTACTTCACTCAAGATCTGGTTGTTTAAAAATCTAGAACCTCTCCTGCTGGCTTGTTGCTCTCACTCCAGTTACATTACGTGCCTGCTCCCACTTCGCCTTATGCCATGTTTGTAAGCTTCCTGAAGTCCTCACCAGAAGCCAAGCAGATGTTGGTGCCATGCTTTTATAGCCTGCAGAACTGTGAGCCAATTAAACCTCTTTTCTTTATAAATTACTCAGTCTCAGGTATTCTTTATAGCAAAGCAAGAATGGTTGAAGACACCCAATCAATATCTCAGCAAGTTACTTTCCTGCATATTGCCAAACTGATTCTAAAAGTTATCTGGGGAGGCAAGAGACTTAGGATAGCCAACACAATATTGAAGGAAGATAACACAGTTGCAAGACTGACATTACCCAACTTCAAGACTAATCATTAAAGCTACACTAATCAAGACAGTATGGTATTGGTGAAAGAATAGACAAATATATTAATGGAACAGATTACAGCCCAGGAATAGAGTCAAATAAATATAGTCAACTGACCTTTGACAAAGGAACAAAGTAATACAATGAAGTAAAGATAATCTTTTCAACAAATGGCGCTGTCATAAGAGAATTACCAATTAAAACAACAATGAGATACCACTACCCACTTATTAGAATGGCTCCAATTAAAAGGAGAGACAACACCAAATGCTGGTAAGAACGTGGAGCATCAGGAGCTCTCATTCATTACTAATGGGAATACAAAATGGTACAGTCACTTTGGAAGAGAGCTCAGCAATTTTTTTTTCGAGACAGAGTTTCACCCTTGATGCCAGGCTGGGGTGCAATGGCACAGTCTTGGCTCACCACCACTTCTATCCCTTGGGTTCAAACAATTCTCCAGCCTCTGCCTCCCGAGTAGCTGGGATTATAGGCATAAATAACCATGCCAGGCTAATTTTGTATTTGCAGTAGGAGTGAGGTTTCTCCATGTTGGTCAGGCTGGTCTTGAACTCCCGACCTCAAGTGATCTGCCTGCCTTGGCTTCCCAAAGTGCTGTGATTACAGGCATGAGCCACCGCACCTGACCGAGCTAGGCAATTTCTTAGACAGCACAACGTAGACTTATCATATGATTCAGCAATCATGCTCCTAATTTGCCCAAATGGTTAAAAACTATGTCCACACAAAAACCCACACATGAATTTTTTTTTTTTTTTTGAAACGGAGTTTTGCTCTGTCGCCCAAGCTAGAGTGCAGTGGCATAATCTCAGCTCACCACAACCTCTTTCTCCTGGGTTCACGCGATTCTCCTGCCTCAGCCTCTGGAGTAGCTGGGATTACAGGCATGCACCACCACATCCAGCTAATTTTTGTATTTTTAGTAGAGACGGAGTTTCTCCATGTTGGCCAGGCTGGTCTTGAACTCCTGACCTCAGGTGGTCTGCCTATCACGGCCTCGCAAAGTGCTAGGATTACAGGCATGAGCCATGGAGCCTGGCCAACACATGAATGTTTATAGCAGCTTTATTCATAATTGCCAAAACTTGGAAGCAACCAAGGTGTCCTTTAGTAGATGAACGGATAAACTGTGGTACATCTAGAAAAATTGACGTTATTTAGTAAAAAAATTAAATGATTTATCAAGACATAAAAAGATAAGAAGGAACCCTAAATATTACTAAGTGGGAGGACCCAATCTGAAAAGGCTATATACTGTATTATCCCAACTATATGGCATTCTAGAAAAAGAAAACTATGGAGCCAGTAAAGAGATCAGTTATTGCCAGGGGTTAGGGAGTAGGGAGAGGTGTGTATGGAGCATGAATAGGCAGAGCACAGAGGATTTTTATGGCAGTGAAACTGTTCTGTATAATATTATAATGATGGGTGCATGTTATTACACATTTGTTCAAACTCACAGAATGTTCAACACCAAAATGAATTTAGGCTTTCGGTGATAATAATGTGTCAATGAAGTTTCATCAAATGTAACAAATGTATCGCCCTGGTGTGGGATGTTGTTAGTGGGAAAGTCTGTGAGGGTAAAAAGAAGGAAGTGAATGTGAACCTTCTGTTCAATTTTGCTGAGAAACTAGCTACTGAAAAATAAAGTCTATTTAAGAAAGAATCAACTGACTCCCTCTCTGGCCTCTAGCTGTCTTGTCCCCTGCTACCCCAAGCATGCAGAACTAATTTGTTGTTAAAGAAATACGGTGGCTCACTCTGTAATCCCAGCACTTTGGGAGGCTGAGGCGGGTGGATCACGAGGTCAGGTGATCGAGGCCATCCTGGTCAACATGGTGAAACCCCGTTTGTAATAAAAATACAAAAAACTTAGCTGGGGGTGGTGGTGCATGCCTGTAGTCTCAGCTACTCGGGAGGCTGAGGCAGGAGAATTGCTTGAACCGGGGAGGCGGAGGTTGCAGTGAGTGATGATCACACTGCACTAAAGCCTGGGCAACAATTCGAGACTCCATTTAAAAAAAAAAAAAAAAAGAGAAATGGGCTGGTTGTTTTTAAGAAGTTATTTTACGGAGGCAAAATTTACATATAATAAAATGCACCCATTTTAAATGTACCATTTGATGTGGTTTTTTTTTTTTTTTTTTTTTTAGTTCAATGAGGTTTGTCAAGCGTAAACCCCCTGTGTAACTGCCAGCCAGTATAATCAAGATAGAGAATATTTCCATCACCTCAAAAAGTTCCTTCATGCCCCTTGGCAACCAATTCCCATACCCCAGCCCCAGAAAACCACTGATTTGCTTTCTCTGCCACTGCAGGATTAGTTTTGCCTATTCAAGAAATTCATACAAACGGAATTATGTGATAGGGATTTTTTTTGTTGTTTTTGGTTTCTTTTACTTTAACATGATTTAAAAATATTCATTCGTGTTGTTGCATTTATTAGTAAGTCATTCCTTTTTATTGCTTATCAGGATTCCATGTATGGATATACCATTTTGTTTATCTATTTTCCTGTTGACGGCATTTGAATTATTTCTAGCTTTGGGCTATTATAAATAAACTTGCTATGAAAATTTGAGTGGACTTCCTTGGGTAGACATATTTTTATTTCTCTTGAGTAGAATACTGACAGTGGAATTGTGTGGTTGTATGATAAGTTTATGTTTAACTTCCTAAGAAACTGCCAACCGGGTGCGGTGGCTCACGCCTGTAATCCCAGCACTTTGGGAGGCTGAGGCAGGTGGATCACGAGGTCCAGAAATCGAGACCATCCTGGCCAACATGGTGAAATCCTGTCTCTACTGAAAATACAAATAGCTGGGTGTGGTGGCGCGCAGCTGTAGTCCCAGCTACTCGGGAGGCAGAGGCAGGAGAATTGCTTGAACCCAGGAGGCGGAGGTTGCAGTGAGCCGAGATCACGCCATTGCACTCCCGCCTGGTGACTTCATCTCAAAAAAAATAAAATAAAAAGAAAAGAAACTGCCAAACTATTTTCCAATGCGATCGCACCGTTTTACACTCCCACCCGCTTGTATGAGAGCTCTAATTCTATGTCCTCATCACACTTGGTAACTTGGTATTGCCGGGTTCTTTTGTTTTTGCCAGTCTAGAGGGTATTCAGAGGGAGTCTCTTATTGTGTGTTTTGTGGTGGTGTTGTTTGTTTTGAGACAGAGTCTCACTCCATTGCCCAGGCTGGAGTGCAATGGCATGGTCTCTGCTCACTGTAACCGCTGCCTCCCAGGTTTGATTCTCTTGCCTCGGTCTTCTGAGTAGCTGGGATTACAGGTGCCCGCCACCAAGCCTGGCTAACTTTTTTTATATTTTTAGTAGAGACAGGGTTTCACGATGATGTTCAGGCTGGTTTGAAACTCCCGACTTCAAGTGATCCGCCCACCTCAGTCTCCCAAAGTGCTGGCATTACAGTGTGAGCCACTTCGCCCAGCTTCTCAATGTGGTTTTAATTTACATTTCTCTGTTGACTTATGATGTTAAGCTCCGTTCATTTGCTTATTAGTCATTTATATATCTACTGCAAAATGCCTGTTTACATCTTTTGCCCATTTTTAGAAGTTGAGTTTAAAAGTTGTCCTTTGTTACTGAGGACAAGAGTTCATTATATACTCTAGACACAAGTTCTTTGTCAGATACACAGATTTTGATTTTTTTCCTCACTATCTATGACTCATCTTCTCCTTTTCTTTTTTTTTGAGACAGAGTCTTGCTCTGTCACCAGGTGCCAGGCTGGAGTGTAATGGTGCGATCTCGGCTCACCGCAACCTCCGCCTCCTAGGTTCAAGCAATTCTCCTGCCTCAGCCTCCCGAGTAGCTAAGACTACAGGCACGCACCACCACGCCCAGCTAATTTTTGTATTTTTTTTAGTAGAGACAAGGTTTCACCATGGTCTCGATCTCTTGACCTCACGATCCACCCGCCTCTGCCTCCCAGAGTGCTGGGATTACAGGTGTGAGCCACCGCGCCTGGCCTCGCTTGTATTAACTTATGCAATCTTCACAGCACCACTGTGGAATAGATGCCATTATTATCCCCAATTTGCATGTAGGAAAACAGAGTGATTAAGAAAACTTGCCCAAGGTCACGTACCTGGTAAATGGCAGAGTCAGGATGCAAATACAATCCTCACATTCATACAATGCAGATCCTTGCTTTTTTTTTTTTTTTTTCTGAGATGGAGTTTTGCTCTTATTGCCCAGGCTGGAGTGCAATGGCCTGATCTCCGCTCACAGCAACCTCCGCCTCCTGGGT
The DNA here is from genome assembly GCF_009761245.1 of Sapajus apella. Taxonomy (NCBI): domain Eukaryota; kingdom Metazoa; phylum Chordata; class Mammalia; order Primates; family Cebidae; genus Sapajus; species Sapajus apella. The sequence continues at coordinate 1,127,822 of NW_022437079.1, forward strand.
TCAAGCAATTTTTCTGCCTCAGCCTCCCTAGTAGCTAGGATTGCAGGCATGCGCCACCATACCCAGCTAATTTTGTATTTTTAGTAGAGACAAGGTTTCTCCATGTTTGTCAGGCTGGTCTCGAATTCCCGACCTCAGGTGATCCGCCTGCCTTGGCCTCTCAAAGTGCTGGGATTATATATGTGAGCCATTGTGCCTGGCCTCAGCCACCACGCCCGGTCTCGGCTCCTTGCTTTTAACCATCATACTTGGGTGTATCTGGTCAAGTGGAGCTGCTGACTAGTAAGTGTCAGGAAAGCAGGCTGAAAACATTCTGCAGCAGGAGTGTGAGTGTCCATTGGCATCCTCCCCAGAGTACCACCCAGGTTTCTATGCCAATGAGCTGTTCAGTCGTCATCTGAGAGGTGCCAACCTAAACCTCTGGCACTACCAAATGCAAAGCAACCTTGTGCGGCACACAGAAACACAGAACTCATACCAGAAACAGGGTGTGTCTGGCCGGGCGTGGTGGCTCATGCCTGTAAGTTCAGCACTTTAGGAGGCCAAGGCAGGCGAATTATTTGAGGTCAGGAATTGAGACCAGCCTGGCCAACTAAAAATACAGACCAGCCTGCCTCTACTAAACATACAAAAATTAGCCAGGTGTGGTGGTGTGCACCTGTAATCCTAGCTACTCAGGATGCTGAATCAGGAGAATTACTTGAACCCCGGAGGCGGAAGTTGCAGTGAGCTGAGATCATGCCACTGCACTCCAGCCAGGGCAACACAGTGAGACTCTGTCTCAAAAAAGAAAAAAAAGAGAGAAAGAAACAGGGTGTGGAGATCACAGGCCTCTGACTCTGCTTCTTGACTTACCCCCAGGAAGGTTCTCATGGGGTTTTACGTCTAACCTCCCACACTGGGAAGTCCATTTCCATGCCTGCTAGGAAGGACGTGGCACGTCTGTTTGGATCGCCTGTCTCTGACTCTGCCTCCAGACCTTTAGTACCATTTTGGTCCTTTGGTCCTGTTTGTGCCCAGTTCTGAGGGACCTTCATGGAAGTTCCCCATCCCGCTATTCACGCCTTACAGGTTGAGGGCTGCAAGGAACGAGAGAATGTCAGGAGGTCCCGTGCTTCTACTTCTGTAGGTTGGGTGTCTGACTTCTGTTAAAACTGTGAAAATATGATACACAGTGAACATATTTCAGAAAGTCACTTGAAGAGACAAACTTTTTTTGTGTCCTTTTTTTTTTTTGAGACGGAGTCTCTGTTGCCCAGGTTGGAGTGCAGTGGTGTGATTTCGGCTCACTGAAACCTCCGCTTCCCGAGTTCAAGCAATTCTTCTGCCTCAGCCTCCCAAGTAGCTGGGATTACAGGTGCATGTCACCACGGCCTGGCTAACTTTTGAATTTTTAGTAGAGATGGGGTTTCACCATGTTGGCCAGGCTGGTCTCGAACTTTTGACCTCGTGATCCACCTGCCTCGGCCTCCCAAAGTGCTGGGATTACAGGCATGAACCACTGCACCTGGCCTTCATGTCATCTTTTAAGCTATGAGAAAAGTTTGTGTATTTTAAGATTATTCTTCTTTCAGAATATCAGGACAGTATTGGCTTCTTCATCTTAGAAAAAATAGATGTCTCTAAGCGTCTGCAGACAAAGAGTTGATAATAACAGAGAGACTAGAAAATGAGAAGTGGGACATTAGTATTATTTATTATTATTTGAGACCGAGTCTTGCTCTGTCACCCAGGCTGGAGTGCATTGGTGTGATCTCAGCTCACTGCAATCTCCACCTCTTGGGGTCAAGTGATTCTCCTGCCTCAGCCTCCTGAGTACCTGGGACTACAGGCACGCACTACCATGCCAGGCTGATGTTTCGTTGTATTTTTAGTAGAGATGGGGTTTCACCATGTTGTCCAGGCTGGTCTTGAACTCCTGACCTCAGGTGATCTGCCCGCCTTAGCCTCCCAAAGTGCTGGGATTATAGGCGTGAGCCACTGCACCCAGCCTGGGACGTTATCATATATCATAAAATACTGCTCTCTCCAATGATGTGAGGTAAATAAAAAACCCTCAAATGGTCCAAGGCCTGAAGGACTCAAAATGAGCGAGATGAGCTATTAGAAATATTAATGCAGTCAAGCCTTGATAAAATGTGAAGTTAAAATGAACTTTTCCTTGGACTCACCTTTGTTGAGGTTTAAGTTAGACCCCTAGGCCACAATAACCCATATTTTTAAAGAGGATTTATCCTTAATGGAAGATCTTTAACTCTCAAATGTGTACAGTTTTCTTATTTAATAGTTTTGAATTACATTCCTTTTGTTATGTGGTAATTAGACATGACTGAGTTTCATTTGGAGCCACTTACGGCTCATTTTCGTAAATGTTATACAAAAGGTGTTCACACATCAAAACAGAAAAGGCCGGCTTTTGAACGATAGCAACAGTCACCTCTGTTTTTTTCTTGTGACATGATTGAGTATAGAGCAATTAACTCCAGCCAAAGGCAGCGGGTTGAAAGGGTCAGGAATCTCTGGGCACTTGGCTTGTGGAAGCCAGAGAGGACGTTTGCAAATGGTGTGGGTAGTTCCAGGGAGAACCCCCCCTGAGAACAGCAGTGCAGCATGGACGATTCCGCACAGATCCTTACATGCGGAACACGTCATTCTCAGTATTTCAGCTTCGTTCACTCACGTCACACCAACATCCCGACTTTGTAGAGCAGGATGGTACGTATTGGCACAAAAACTGTGATGAGAGTGCAGGTGTGGTGGCTCATGCCTGTAATCCCAGCACTTTGGGAGTTGGAAGTGGGAGGATCACTTGAACCCAGAAGTTTGATACCAACCTGGTCTACACAGGGAGACCCTGTCTCTGGAAAAAAAAAAAAAAAAAAAAAAAAAAAAAGCTTGCCACAGTGGTGTATGCCGGTGGTCCCAGCTACTTGGGAGGCTGAGACAGGAGCATTACTCGGGCCCAGGAGGTCGATGATGCGGTGAGCCATGATTGTACCACCGCAACTCCAGCCTGGGCAACAGAGCAAGAACCTGTCTAAAAAATTTTTGTGTGTGTGTTTGGACATAAAACATGATAGAATACAGTATCAGCCATGCAGCTGAAGTCTATTGTTCAGCTTATGTAAATACCACATTTCTGCTTTTATTGAATCATGATAAAGACTAGAAGCAGAAACAAATTCTGGATATTATCTTTTGCCCTACAAGAAACGGCAGGAGTCCTTATCAGTAAGAGCACACAAGAATGGGAAGTTCGGAGACCCAGGCAGAGTACACTGGTTCTAAGAAGGCTGGGGGCCAGGTGGGTTTTTAAGGACAGAGACTCGGGTCTCTATGACACAGGGACCAGGAACCAGACTGCCTTGTTGCTCAAGTCCCTCAAAGCTTCTGGGGCCCCCTAATTCTCCCAGTCTTGAAGCCTGGGGCATGGAAGTTAGAGGGTGTGTAGAAGAGAACCATGGGCAGAGGAAAGGAGGCTGGCAGGGAGCCTGGCTGCCGTGCTCCAGGACAAACGGGACTCCCCAGCTTACTGCCCAGTACTCATCCTCACTGGCTCACCTTCCAGCTAATTTGAATGATGTTTGCTTATATTAGTGTTCTTACTCACGGATGAAGGTGAGAGGCGGTTTTCCAAGATATTCAGCCAATTCAAGGATTTTGTTGTGAAGAATTGAGATGCAAGGGTGGGACAGGTGCCGGGGCTCATGCCTGTGATCCCAGCGTTTTGGGAAACTGCGGCAAGCGGATCACCTGACGTCAGGAGTTGGCGACCAGCCTGGGCAACATGGTGAAACCCTGTCTCTACTAAAAATACAAAATTAGCCGGGTGTGGCGGTGTGTCCCTGTAGTCCCAGCTACTCAAGAGGTTGAGTCAGAGAATTGTTTGAACCCAGGAGATGGTGCCACTGCACTCCAGCCTGGGCGATAGAGCAAGACTCCATCTCAGATTTATAAGAAAAAAACTAACAAGCCCATTCAAAAGTGGGCAAAGGATATGAACAGATACTTTACAAAAGAAGACATACATGAGGCCAACAAACATATGAAAAAATGCTCATCATCACTGGTCATCAGAGAAATGCAAATCAAAACTACATTGAGATACCATCTCATGCCAGTTAGAATGGCAATCATTAAAAAATCTGGAGACAACAGATGCTGGAGAGGATGTGGAGAAATAGGAACACTTTTACACTGTTGGTGGGAGTGTAAATTAGTTAAACCATTGTGGAAGACAGTGCGGCGATTCCTCAAGGACCTAGAAATAGAAATTCCATTTGACCCAGCAATCCCATTACTGGGTATATATCCAAAGGATTATAAATCATTCTACTATAAGGACACGTGCACACGAATGTTCATTGCAGCACTGTTTACAATAGCAAAGACCTGGAACCAACCCAAATGCCCATCGATGATAGACTGGACAGGGAAAATGTGGCACATATACACCATGGAATATTATGCAGCCATCAAAAACGATGAGTTTGTGTCCTTTGTAGGGACATGGATGAACCTGAAAACCATCATTCTCAGCAAACTGACAGAAGAGCAGAAGATCAAACACCACATGTTCTCACTCATAGGCGGGTGTTGAACAATGAGAACACATGGACACAGGGAGGGGAGCACTACACACTGGGGTCTGTTGGGGGGAAATAGGGGAGAGACGGTGAGGGGTGGGGAGCTGGGGAGAGATAGCAAGGGGAGAGATGCCAGATGTAGGAGATGGGGAGGAAGGCAGCAAATCACACTGCCACGTGTGTGCCTATGCAACAATCTTGCATGTTCTTCACATGTACCCCAAAACCTAAAATGCAATAAAATAAATAAATAGGGAAAAAAAAAGACTCCATCTCAAAAAAAAAAAAAAAAAAAGAAAAAGAAAAAAAGCGACGCCAGGGTGTGGAGTGTGGAGTGGGAGGAGGAACTGAGGAAACGCGCCTGGCCTGCCACAGGTCTTTGGCGCCCAGTGTAAGACTTTCCTGCCCTTTTCGACGCCACCATCTGCAAAGCCTGCCTGGGTAAAATCTCGGGAAACAGCCTGATCTTTTTGTATTTTGTGTAGCAGCTGAGACGTGCTCCACCTGCGAGATCACCTTATCCCACTAATGACCTTAATTGCTGAATCCTTTAAAATGCCGATATTGGCCCAGCCTTGTAATGGTGATGGACGGAAGCTCGGGGCCAGTCCACCTGCAAGGTTTCAGCAACCTCACAGCCACAGAGCGCGCAGAGGCTGCTGGAGGGGATGCCAGAGATGGCAAAGAATGGGTACTGGCTCCCCTTTCAGAGCCCTCTAATTTGGGTAGGGAAGAAGGCTTACAGGACTGGAGTCTGATGCTGAGAGGAGACCTGAGGCATCTTATCACTCAAGAGTGCCTCCAGAATAAAGTCCCACATTTTATCCGTAATAGATATATATTTATTAAAGCTTTCAAATTACAGGAAAAAAAACATATAAGGAGACACTGTCTTCTCCATGAGGTGAAGTTTTGTGCAATTAAAAAGGATTTCTCTTCTCCTAGAAGACCCGGCATATGCCAGGTGAACACCTTTGCCCTCTTGGCTGGCACCTGGATGCAGGGCACAGATTTCACAGTCTTGTGTGGTGGTTCTATTCGTGGTTCTTCATAGCCTGGCCTCGAACTGTCCCGGCTCTGTCTCCTGTTGCACGCTTCCTTGAAGTGGGACCTTCAGACATTTCTTCCACAATTCTGCCAAGCCACTAGCTTGGTAGGCCCCAGGCCATTTATCTCCCTCATGCTCCCTTCCCTGTCTATAAATCCTTCCTTCCCTTCTCTATTTGGTTAAGTCCTACATGTTTTTTATTTTCCCTGTTATTTTTTTATTTTTATTTTTTAGACCAAGTTTTGCTCTGTTGCCCAGACTGGAGTACAGTGGTACGATCTTGGCTCATTGCAACCTCCGCCTCCTGGGTTCAAGAGATTCTCTTGCCTCAGCCTCCCGAGTAGCTGAGATTACAGGCACCCATTGCCCAACTGGCTAATTTTTTGTGTTTTTGATAGAGACGGGATTTCATCGTGTTGTCCAGGCTGGTCTCAAACTCCTGACCTCAGGTGATCCACTTGGCTCAGCCTCCCAAAGTGTAAGGATGACAGGCGTGAGCCACTGTGTCTGGCCTTCCCTGTTAAGTTTTAAGTTCCTTTTTTTTTTTAAAAAAAAATTGCAAAATGTAACACTCACTTGGACAAGTGTTATCAAACATAAACTCACAGTTCCGTAAACTACGTTAAAGCAAATACCAAAGTAATCTACACTCAGATGCTCAGATGATGAAATAGAACATTCCCAGTCTCCGGCATCACCTCCTCCCACTTCAACTCCCAAAGGCCTTGTTTTTGTATCTTCAGTCCTCTCCCCGCATCATTCTGACTTTTAAGGAAACCACTTCCCTGTCTTTTTAAGAGACTTGATCTCACTACGTTGCCCAGGCTGGGCTCAAGCAGTTCTTCTGCCTCAGCCTCCCGAGTAGCTGGGACCTCATGCACAGGTCACCACACTCAGCTCCTGACTTCGCTTTTTGCTTTTCAAAATTTGGATTATTTCTAGTTTTTGGTATTTATGAATAATTCTGCTGTGAACATTTTTTCTTGCATGTCTCCTACACTATACATGCATGCATTTCTGCTAGAGTGGAATTTCTGATCTTAGAGTGCGTATATCATCAACTTTAATAAAGACAGCAAACCAGAGAGTGTACCAATTTACACTTCACCAGCTGTATACAGGAGAAGCTTGCCTCTATATCTGTCCCAACACTTGGTAATATGGTCTTTTAAGTTTTAGTCATTTTGGTAGTGTAAATAGTTTTTGTTTTGTTTTGTTTTTTGTTTGTTTGTTTTGAGATGAAGTTTCATCCTGTTGCCCAGGCTGGAGTGCAGTGGCGCGATCTCAGTTCACTGCATCCTCCGCCTCCTGGGTTCAAGCAATTCTCCTGCCTCAGCCTCCCGAAAAGCTGGGATTACAGGAGTGTGCCACTATGCCCGGCTAATGTTTTGTATTTTTAGTAGAGACGGGGTTTCACCATGTTGGCTGGGCTGGACTCGAACTCCCGACCTCAAATGATCCACCCACCTGGGCCTCCCAATGTGCTAGGATTACAGGTGTGAGCCACCATGCCCAGCCCATACATGGTTTTTATTTGTACTTCCCTGATGTTAATGAGACTGAGCCAATATATTTATTGGCCATTTAGTATCCTCTATTGCAAAGTGCTTATTCATGTCTTTTGCTCATTTATTTACTGTGTGCTCTTTTTCTTTCTTTATTCTGTAGACATACACCCACATACACAAACATGTACATAGAGTCAGCTCTTTATATAATATGGATATAATGTTTTGTCTATTACAAGTATTGCAAATATCCCCACCACTCAGAGACTTGTCATTCTCTTAATGTCCTCTTTTGATAAAGGGAAGTTTTTAATTGTTCATGTGGTGGAATTTATCAGTCTTTCCCTTACTATTAATGCTTTAATGTCCTATTTAAGAAATATTTGTCATGAATATGCTCTTTTGTAGTATCTAGTAGAAGCTTTTAAAAATATTTGAAATAGAAATATAACATGCATAAAATGCATAAATTGTAGAAAGCTTAAGTGTACAGCTCAGTGGATTTTTACATACCTCTATACCCAGAGAACCTCTATGCAGAAAAGGTTGGATATTTACAGCAAACCATAAGGTTTCCCAATCAATTACAACACCATCCTTAAGGCGATCACTTTTCTAACTTCTATTCATCTTTTCTCCTTGTTGTTGGATATTTGGGTTGGTTCAGTTTTGGGGCTATTACAAATAAATTGCTGTGAACATTCTTCTATGTGTCTTTTGATGCACATAACACAGATTCTCTTGGGTGTATAATAAGAATGGTATTGCCAGGCGGAGGTATTAATTTATTTGTAGATACTGTCAAACCTTTTCCAAATTTACACTCCAAAAGCAATCGAGGGTTCCCATTGGCCCACATCCTCACTAACACTTGGTATTGTCAGACTTTTTAATTTTAGCTGTTCTTCTGTGATGTCATATGGTTAAATTCACGTTTCCGGCCAGACACGTTGGCTCACGCCTGTAATCCTAACACTTTGGGAGGCTGAGGCAGGTGGATCACGAAGTCGGGAGTTCAAGACCAGCCTGGCCAAGATGGTGAAATTAAAATACAAAAATTAGCTGGGCACAGTGGCAGGTGCCTGTAATTGCAGCTACTTGGGAGGCTGAGGCAGGAGAATCACTTGAGCCCAGGTGGCAGAGGTTGCAGTGAGCTGAGATTGTACCACTGCACTCCAGCCTGGGCAATAGAGGGAGACTGTCTCAAAAAAAAAAAAAAAGAATTCACGTTTCCCTAATGACCTAGTAAGTAATGATGTAAAGCATTCTTCCATATATTTATTGGTTATGAAGTT
>NW_022437079.1:1136358-1161513 GCF_009761245.1 Sapajus apella
GAGGGAGACTGTCTCAAAAAAAAAAAAAAAAAAAAAAAGAATTCACGTTTCCCTAATGACCTAGTGAGTAATGATGTAAAGCATTCTTCCATATATTTATTGGTTATGAAGTTCCAGACCAAGCCTATTTTTTAAAATGGGGCTGATTTATTTTTCTTCATGGTTTGTAGAAGTTCTCTGTGCACTATGTGAGGTTTTTTTTGGATATTTTTTACAAAGATACTTTCCCATCCATGGCTTGTCCTTTGGTCTCCTAATAACATCTTATGATTAAAGAAATTCTAATGTTAATACAGTACAATTTGTCAATTTTTTTATAGAGTTTTTTATGTCCAATGGAATAAATATTTGCCTACTGTGAGGACATAAAAATATTCTCCTATGTATGCTTCTGAATCCTTATTATTTTGCCTTTCATATTTAGGTTGATGATCCAGTTCAAGTTATTTTTACGTATGTTATGAGGTAAGAGTCAAAGTTCTCCTTTCCTCCCCCTATACGACGTCTACTTTATCCACCACCATTGAATGAAAAGATCATCCTTTTTGCCACTGAATTGTGGTGGTGGCACATTGGATATAAATCTAGGGATGTGTCCATAAGAATCTATTTCTGAACTCTGTTCCACTCTGTTGGTCTCTCCGTTATCCTTATACTAATGCCGCACTGCTCTAACTAATACAACTTCACAGTAAATGTTGAACTCTAGTAGTGCAAGTCCTTCGATTCTGTTCCTCCTCAACTTCGTCTTGGCTATTTAGGCCATTTACATTTCCACATCTGTTTTGGAATAAACTTGTTTGTGTGTGTGTGTGTGTGTGTGTGCGCGCGCGTGTGTGCGTGCGTGTGTGCGTGCGTGTGTGTATGCGTGTGTGTGTGTTTTCCTTTTGAGACAGAGTCTCTCTCAGTTGCCCAGACTGCCAACCAAGTGGTCTCAGCTCACTGCAACCTCCGCCTCCTGGGTTCAAGTAATTCTCCTGCCTCAGTCTCCTGAGTAGTTGAGACTACAGGCTCGCACTATCACACCTGGCTAATTTTTGTATTTTTAGTAGAAACCGGGATTCCTATGTTGGCCTTGCTGGTCTCGAACTCCTGACTTCAGGTGGTCCACCACTTCGGCCTCCCGAAGTGCTAGGATTACAGGCGTGAGCCACCACACCCAGCTGGGGATGCATCTCTTAATGAAATAGATGGGACTTTAAAAATGATCTGATCTAAAAAAAAAAAAAAAAAAAAAAAAGATCTGATCTATTTGTTTACATATCCATGAATGACTATTTCTTTTCATTAGGGTTCAGCGTCACTTTTTCTTTTGTTTTTATGACCATAAGCACTGAGAAATTTTTTAAAAAACAAAGTAAGCAGATGGAAGGAAAGATTTGTTATATAAATGTCATTCAGTTAGAAGTCTCCCCCCCAAAATCACATAGTAATCTATCATCAGAGCTGATTATTTGATTGGTTCCTAACGATGCTGTCAATATCTACACTAAAACTTTGAGCTGTCCCTTTGCTCTGGCACGCTAAAGATTTTCATACCTTGGGGAAAAATGCACCACCATGACCGACTAGGATTGTGGAGCAGGAAGTAGGAAAGAAAACCACCAGCACAATCCTTCAAATATTGGTTCATTGGCAGGCAATCTGTGCTTAGAAAAGAGAACACACGGCCAGGCGCAGTGGCTCACTCCTGTAATCCCAGCACTTTGGGAGGCTGAGGCAGGTCAGAAGTTCGAGACCAGCCTGGCCAAGATAGTGAAACCCCACCTCTACTAAAAAATGTAAAAATTAGCCAGGCGTGGTGGTGGGCGTCCATAATCCCCGCTACTCAGGAGGCTGAGGCAGGAGAATCACTTGAACCCGGGAAGCGGAGGTTGCACTGGGCCGAGATCGTGCCACTGCGCTCTAGCCTGTGCGACAGAGCAAGACTCCCTCTCAAAAAAAAAAAAAACAAAAAGCAAAAAAACAAAAAAAAAAAAAGAAAAGAGCACAGACGAAATTGAAGATTCTCTTAAAGTTCCATTCCTGGATACCCTTTGGAAAATCTTCAGTACTCTCAGAAGAATGTATTCCACGTGTGCCTGTTTTTATTTCTACCTCTTTGGCCTGTCTTCTTGGTCTTGTACGGGCTCCTCTTCTGCAAGCTTGAAAACAATACCCAATGTCCCCCAGGTACTGTCCTATGCTTTTTTTCTAGTCTTACACGACCAGCAATTCATGGGTGATTTCAGTGTCTTCCAAGACTTTAGAGCTGTAAATACGAGAATGGCTCCCCGTCTCTGGCTGAAACACCTTTCCGAAGCTCCAGACCCGCTGAACTGCCCCTTTGAATGTTCCTTCAATATCAATTAAACATGTCCTAACCGGACCTTATCCTCTCCACCAAACCTGCCCTCAGGAGTGTATCCTTTACTTACACAACTCCTCCAGTTTCCTCATTCCCAAGTCCTCAGTCACCGTGGTTTTGCTCCCTTAATGCCTCTCAGATCTGTCTTTTTCTCTCCACCCAAGCATGTCTTCCTTAGTTATAAAGGCGATTACAAAATTACAGAAGCATCTGAAGCAGGCTCCATCGTTTCTGGTCCTCTCCCTTCCTCTGTTATTAGACTGTTCTTTCTATAATGCAGATCTGGGCTGGGCACGGTGGTTCACGCCTGTAATCCTAATCCCCAGCACTTTGAGACGCTGAGGTGGGGGGGATCACCTGAGGTCAGGAGTTCGAGATCAGCCTGGCCAATACTCTGACCCTCCTAAAAATTAAAAAAAAAAAAAAAAAAAAGCCTGACATGGTGGCAGGCACCTGTATTCTCAACTACTTGGGAAGCGGAGGCAGGAGAATTGCTTGAACCCAGGAGGTGGAGGTTGCAATGGGCCAGATCACACCGCTGCACTCCAGCTTGGGCAACAAGAGCGAAACTCCATCTCAAAATAAAATAAAATGAAATGAAATTCAGATCTAACTGAGTGCCCTGCTAAAAGCCCCATTGCCTGCAGCAGAAGGTCTACTCTTCTCAGCATGGCTTGAAGATCCTTTATGACCTGGCCTCTGGCCACCTGTGGCCTTTCTTCCACTGGTTTTTAACTGGACTTTGCTAAAATTGAAAGACCTGCAGTTCTCCTCCAGCTTCTGTTCACTTTTCAATCCTGTCCCTCAGCCTGGATCATCTATCTTTAACCCCTCAAAGCCCGACAGACTCCTACAAATGCTGAAGCTTCAGCTCCATGGAAATCGCATCTGGGAGGCTTTCCAATTCACTCTGTGTTCTCTCTATCAGAGCATTGGTACATGCAGTTATGATTTTCCTGCATTTGGCTGTTCCTTCACTAGACTGTGAGCAACTCAAGGGCTACGTCTTCCCTCTCAGATCTCCGCGGCCTTAGCAAAGGGCTGTCACAGACAAGGAACTCCTTATATTATGAAGGAGGTTTGCCGCAAACACAGCAGAACAGCAACTCTGATTTGCAGGCGTTTTCGCACAGAGAGTTGCCAGAGGTCTCTGCTTTTCTCAGTTCAGGCTAAGCCTTTGGTAATGGTGCCTGCAGCACTTTGCAGTTTGATATTAAGCACAGAGAGAGGAAGGGGCTCCGGGCCTGCAAGGATTCCTCTGCTGCAGTTCCATTTGTAAACACGAGATGGCGCCCTGCGGAGGCCTGTTGAGATAGCCTTGGGACGTGTTTCCTAGGTGATAGCCTGCCAAGCCCAGCAACAGCAGATGCCCCAATAACCCGGAGTTAGAGATGAGATTGACATCCAATGTGTTTGTTATGCTGAATAGAGCTATCAAATGGTTGCATTTATTCATTCATGTCTATATGTGAATTTAAGAAAAAAATTTTTCCTTAAAGATGGAGCTTCACTCTGTCACCTCGGCTGGAGTGCAGTGGTGTGATTATAGCTCGCTGCAATCTCCACCTCCTGGCTTTACATGATCCTCCTGCTTCGGCCTCCCAAAATGTTGGGATTACAGGAGTGAACCACTGTGCCTAGCGGAAAAATCTGTAAGTAGCATTTAATCTATGTATTTTGGAGTCAGATGGCCCTGGGTTTTAATCTTGGCTCTGCAACTTACTAGCTGTCTGACCTGCCAAGTTCTGGGTCTTGAGTTCTTCCTCTGTGAAACAGTTAATAAGTCCTTTTACAAACTTTAAATGAGATGAGGTTTGTAGAATTCTCAGTGTGATCCCTGGCACATACTAGATGTTCAGTAAATATTCATTTTTCCCTTTTAAAAATCCTTATGGCTGGGTGCGGTGTCTCCTGCCTGTAATCCCATTGCTTTGGGAGGTCAAGGCAGATCATGAGGTCAGGAGTTCGAGACCAGCCTGGCCAATATGGTGAAACTAAAAAAAAATACAAAAAGTTAGCCAGGTGTGGTGGCGCGTGCCTGTAGTCCCAACTACTCAGGAGGCTGAGGCAGCGGAATCGCTTGAATCCGGGAGGCGGAGGTTGCAGTGAGCCGAGATGATGCCACTGCACTCTGGACTGGGTGACAGAGCGAGACTCCATCTCAAAAAAAAAAAAAAGTCCTTATATCACCTTACATACTTAGGATGAAGTAACGGATCCTTTACACTCATTGCTTTCTATTTTATTTTATAACTTTTTCTGTTTATAAGTATTAAGTATTATTGCTACTTAATCTAGTCTGGGGAACTCTTTGAGGGCAGGACTTGTCTGATTTTTCTCCATCTTCAGCACCCAGCTCAATGCTAGCTATATAGCGGAAGTTCAATAAATATTCAATGAAGACATAATGAATGAATCCAGTTTATATGGGGACATTCCCCCAACTCCCCCACCCAGTGTCCTCTTACTGGACCACAGAAAAAGCAGAGTTATTCATAGAAAAAATCTTGGGTATTTTTTGCTTGAAACACACAACAGGGAAAATCTGATAAAACCTGAACTGTTACTGTTAGACTCCAGAGATGTGTCAGCCTGCATGTGCCATCTGCAGAGTGGCTAGAACAGCAAACTTCCAGGCTGGGTGGGGCGGCTCATGCCTGTAAACCCAGCACTTTGGGAGGCCAAGGCGAGTAGGTATCACTTGAGGTCAGGAGTTTGAGACCAGCCTGGCAAACGTGGCAAAACCCTAAAATACAAAATTTACTAAAAATACAAAAATTAGCTGGGTGTGGCGGTGCCTGTCTGTAATCCCAGCTACTTGGGCAGCTGAGGCATGAGAATCGCTTGAACCTGGGAGGCAGAGGTTGCAGCAAGCCGAGATTGCATCACTGCCCTCCAGCCTGGTTTGAGACTGAGAGTCCGTCTCCAAAGAAAAAAAAAAAAAGAAAGGAACTTTCCAGGCAGACTTGCCTGGCTGTGGAGGGGAGTGCAGCCCCTCAGGGTAGACACAGGATCTCCTGTTATGGGCAGGAGCCAGCAGCCGGGACTGGCTTGGCTGGCAGAGACGGAATCAGGACAGAAAGGATACGTGGGCTGGTTTTGCCCTCCCTCGGTTTGGAGTCATGACAGCCCCTCTGTTAGACAGGGCGTGCCTGGGATTGGAAGGGTCGCTGCATTTCCTTAGGATGGCCAGCCCAGCTGGGTGGGAAAGTGGGAGCCACCCACTTTGCCTCAGGTTAAGGGAAGACCTCCTGAGCAGGACCCCACACTATGAACAGTCCATGCAACTGAGACATGAGGAGATGCTTTGTGCGCAGTCCATGGAGTCTCCAAACCACGACACTGAGCCCTCCCGCTTCTCCAACGCGATCAAAGTGCCACCAAACGCAAGGCTGGCAATGAACCAGGGAGAAACCACCTCTGACCACGAACTCCTCTGTATCTGGACAAAGACCCACGCTGGAGACTCAGCTCTAGGCAGAGAGGCTTTGCCTTGGAGGCCTCCTTCATGTCTCCAGCTTGGCCAAGAATATGAATCCTCTCCTGTTTCTTGTCTATGGCTTTTGACTTTATTTATATGATAGGTCAAGTGATTTGAGAAATGGGAAGTGGGAATAGAAGATTCTGGAAACTCCCCAAACTGTTCTGATGCTGGAGTGGTGTGGCTGTTGAAGCTGTCTGTTGTAGAAGATGGAGATGGGGATACCAAAGATGACAAAAGAAGGGAGTTTCCTGTGGAAGGTACCTTTAATTAAACAGGATGGATGCCTCCCAAGAGTACCATAAAACAAAGGTTGTAAAGACACTCAAATTCCATGGAACTTCTATTTTATTTTATTTATTTATTTTTATTTTTATAAAGACAGGGTTTCACCATGTTGGCCAGGCTGGTCTTGAACTCCTGACCTCAGGTGATCTGCCCGCCTCGGCCTCCCAAAGTGCTGAGATTACAGGCGTGAGCCACCACCCCCAGCCGGAACTTCTATTTTATAAAAACTTTATCAGGGAAAATTTTTAAAATACACAAAATGGAGAGATGTTTACCAACTTCCTTCCCAAAGTGAGAAACACAGCCACTAAAGCTGTTGGGCCTCATATCCAGAATGTGCGTGCTGGATATAATGGAATTGTTTTTGCTGTGTTATTAAAATTACAAATCTAGGGCAGGACGCGGTGGCTCACGCCTATAATCCCAGCGCTTTGGGAGGCCGAGGCGGGTGGATCACAAGGTCAGGAGATCAAGACCATGGTGAAACCTCTTCTCTATTAAAAAAATACAAAAAAAATAGCCGGGTGTGGTGGTGTGCTCCTGTAATCCCAGCTACTCGGGGGGCTAGGGCAGGAGAATTGCTTGAACCTGGGAGGTAGAGATTGCAGTAAGCTGAGATTGTGCCACTGCACTCCTGCCTGGCGACAGGGTGAAACACTGTCTCAAAAATAAATAAATAAAATAAAATTACAAATCTTGAGGGAGGGCTCTAATTGGCTTTGGTGGGGTCAGATACTATAACCTGGGGGTTAAAAGTTTTGTGGCAAACTTGATACTTACAATTGAAACCTTATGAGTGGAGTCAGTGAGTGGAAAATTTCTCAGAAAAAAGGGAAGTGTTGTTTCTAAAAGAAAGGAAGCCTGCAGGGTAGACAGACCATACATGTCCATTACAATAGCAGATCAGTAAAGATCAATTTTTCTTTACCAAGGGCAGGACTTCCTTTACAGCTGGTGTAATAGTTTGGATTACTCAGTAAATACTCACTGCCCTCCCTCTAGAGGACCGGCCGTGTGATTTGCTTTGTCCAAGGCATGTGTTAACAGATGTGGCACAAGCAGAGGCCTGAAATGAGCTTCCGTGGCTGGGGTTGCTTGTGCCTCTGCCATCCCCGTGAGAAAAGTACATCCCATGGAGAAAAGTGTATCTCACTAGTCCCACAGGATGAGCGCCACGGGGAGCACAGCAAGCCCCGCTAACCCGCAGCCCTGCAGCTCGGAGCAGAATTGCCCCAGCCCATCCAGCAAGCTGGTGGGCAGGATGCTGAATGATTATTGGTGTATGACGCTGAGTTTTGGGGAAGTTTATTGTGCAGCATTATTGTAGCAATGTCAACTGATACTTGTGACACACTTTCAACATTGAATAGTTGTGTAAATAAAACATGCATACGTGAATGTTCACAGACACTTTATTCATAACAGCCAAAAGTTGTAAACAACCCAAATGTTCATCAACAGGAGAATGGATAAACACATAGAGGTATATTCACACAATGGAATACATCACTCAGTTATAAAGAACAGATTACTGATGTATTGAACAACACCAATGAATCTCAAAATCATCACGCTAAGTAAAAGAAGCTAGACAGAGAAAGAGTACATGGTGGTTGATTTTACTTGTATGAAATACTTTTTTTTTGAGACTGGCGAGTGCAGTGGTGTGATCTCAGCTCACTGCAACCTCTGCTTCCAGGTTCAAGGGATCCTCCTGCCTCAGCCTCCCAAGTAGCTGAGATTACAGGCGCATGCCACCATGCACGGCTAATTTTTGTATTTTTTGTAGAGACAGGATTTCACCATGTTGGCCAAGCTGGTCTTGAACTCCTGGCCCCAAGCAACCCATCCACCTCAGCCTCCCAAAGTGCGGGGATTACATGTGTGAGCCACAGTGCCTGGCCAATTCATATGAAATTCTAGGATAGGGAAAAATGAATCTATTGTGATGACAAGCAGATCAATGGTTGCTTGCGGCCAAGGGTGGTAAGAAATTGACTGCAAGCCCAGAGCGGTGGCTCATGCCTGTCAACCCAGCACTTTGGGAGGGTGAGGTGGGTGGAACACCTGAGGACCAGAGTTCAAGACCAGCCTGGCCTATATGCTGAAACCCTGTCTCTACTAAAAATTAAAAAAATTAGCCAGGCATGGGGGTGCGTACCTGTAATCCCAACTACTTAGGGGGCTGAGGCAGGAGAATCACTTGAGCCCCAGAGGCAGAGGTTGCAGTGAGCTGAGATTGCACCACTGCACTTCAGCCTGGGCAACAGAGCGAGACTTCATCTAAAAAAAAATTGTCTGCAAAGGTGCATAAAGATATAAGGGCACATTTTGTGGTGGTAGGAATGTTTTATATTTTGGTAGGGATGTATACATTTGTATTTACAATTGTCAAAACTTATCAAAGTCACTGGTCAAGTACAGTGGCTCGCTTTGCGCCTGTAATCCCAGCACTCTGGAAGGCCAAGGTGGGTATATCCCTTTGGTTCAGGAGTTCGATACCAGCCTGGGCAACATGGCAAAGCCCTGATTCTCCAAAACAAAACAGAAACCAAAATACCATGCCCCCAAAGTCATCAAAGTATAGACTTAAAGAGAGTGGATTTTATTTTTGGAAATTACACCTCAATAAAATTGATTTTACAAAATAATCTCTGCTATTCCTGATTCCAATTTCCCCAGAAACAAGGGAACTTGTTTAGAAATAGGACTGTCCAGGCCGGGCACGGTGGCGCATGCCTGTGATTCCAGCACTTTGGGAGGCAGAGGCAGGCAGATCACCTGAGGTCAGGGGTTCGAGACCAGCCTGGACAACATGGTGAAACCTTGTCGCGACCGAAAATACAAAAACTAGCTGAGCCCTACGTGGTTGTGCATGCTTGTAGTCCAAGCTCCTTGGGAGGCTGAGGCACAAGAATTGCTTGAACCCAGGAGGCAGAGGTTGCAGTGAGCAGAGATGGCGCCACTGCACTTTAGGCTGGGTGATAGAGTGAGACTCAGTCTTAAAAAACAAAAGAAAAGAAAAGAAAGAAATAGGATTGTCTAAATAAGCTTCCTAAAATTCAGATCTAACCATGTGACTCTCTTGCTTAAAACCCTTCAAAAGTTCCTTTTAGTTTTCAAAGTCAGTTCTGAACTTCTGATCCAGTACAGAAGGCTGCTACAACTGGAATTCTGCTCCCCTTTTACAACTTATCCACAGCCCCAGAGTCTACATTTCAGCTTCCTTAGAAGCAGAGTTCATGATCCTGCACACCTGCACAGATGCTGTGCCGCCTGCATAGCGGCATTCTATTAGTCCCAGTTTGTACGTCAGCCTCATCTACAAGGCCTCTCTTGTCCCCTAGGCTGAACTTCATGTCATTTTGTATTGTGGCTCTTAATACTTCTGCAGGTGAATTTTCTGGTGGTACATGTGACACCGCCGTTGTCCCGTGAGCAAAATGCAATCCCCGTGTATATATCCCTGGAGCCCAGTGCAGGGTGTTACATGCAGTGGTGCTCAGTAAAGTTGGCTGAGCAGCGGGCTGAGTGAGCAGCTGCACTTTGCTTTTTGGTGCATTCTGACGCCTTGACTCTCCCAGAGAACTGCCGTCCAGGGGCCCAGTTTTGCTTGCTGTCACTTCTGCTTCTTTGGTTTGTGTTGAATCTTCTGCTGTTCCATTCTGAGCAGTGGAAAGTCCAAGGCCTTCTGCTCAAATTACTTAAAGGTCCTATTCAAATAGGCTTTTCTCTTGTACTTCCCCCCAGATGTCATTTAGGGAAAGAAAAGAAAATTTTGCTTTTGCTTTGCAGGGTAAAAATGAAGAGAAACACTAATTTAGCTTCAGCTACGGTATCAGCCTGATTATGAAACAGGGCATTTGTGGAATACTCAACATTACCGGCAATGTTAATAATAGAATCCAGTCAGCATTCATCATGTGCTTAGCATATGGCAGTGCAGTCACTATGCCTTCTGAGGGAATCAACGAGAAATCAGACAGCCCTCTTCCTAGGAGAGCTGCCAGTCTGGAGTCCAGGAAAGAGTATAAAACAGCATAATGCCTACAGTATAAAATACACCATGAGACCTGCCATTACACAGGCACAAATCCCTTGGGGACACAGATCAAGAGGTTTTTTCTTGGCCAGGGTGAACAGAGAAGGCTTTATTTGACTGGGCTTTGGAGATGGAGAAGGTTTAAAGACACAGGAATGAAAGGCAAGAGCCATTTCAGTTAGAGACAACAGGAAGAATATTGATGGTGTCAGGGAAGGCACTGGCAAGAGACTGGAGTGGGGTGAGATTGGGTTGACCTGGGAGGCTGAGTCAGAGCACGGAGAGCCTTTTAGGAATCTGAGCTCCTCTTCATGGGCAGTGAGAAGCCTTTGGAGGACCCTGAGCTGATTACTGGAAGGACCAGTGGATAGTAAAGTCAGATTCCCAGAGGGTAAGGCAAGGCTGTGCTGATCACACACCTGCATGCACAAGTCTGCCAGAGGGGATGGGGAAGGACAAATTAGTGACTTGGTGACAGTTGCACCATCTGTAACTCTACCTCCCCTCTGGCTTCCTTTCCCCCACTCTTTCCTCCTGTCTCCTTTGTGTTCTCTACAACCTCAGTCTAAACATTCTGCCCCACTAGGCAGGCTTTGTGACACTTCTTTACTTCCCTCCCTGCCTCTCTGCTCTTTTGGTTCACAACTAGTCACTCTTTCAAGCCCTCTTAAGCCTTGTTCCCAAATATAACCGGAAAATTAGAGGGAAATCCTGCTGACATGGATCCTGTGCTTGTAGAATTTCCTGGAAATTCAGCTCCTCAGATGAAAACCCACTGAATGAAGCCTTGTCACACTGGGCCTCTGGCTTTTCTTGATAGGCTGGGGGACTTTCCTCCATTGTGTGTTCTGGGCTAGGACCCAAGGGGGACAACCGGAGGACATGCAGGTGGCTTCTTCTGCCTATTTTCCCCCCTCCCCTTTGTGTTACAATTGTGTCACTACTGAAGCTCGCTCTCCCCTACAATTTGCCCTGGTCCAGGCCTTGGAATAGGGAAATAGCCATGATAAGCTCCGAGAAGCTAAACAGCATACAAGGGTGCGAGTTCCCATGAGTCACCTCCTCTGAAGCAGCCAAAAACCCAGCCAACTTCAGGTTCCGCCTTTGGAGAAAGGAGAAGTTGACCTCAGTAGTTCTCCCGGAAGTCACAAACCTTGTCTTGTAGCTTGGGATCCTCTGGGCACTCATCAGCCAGGGTGGCTTCAGGGTTCTTCCCTCTTATTCCTCATCAAGACTTACCTGGTTAGGGTGTCAGCCATTGCTTCTGTTCCCTGGTCAGAGGAGAGCCAAGCCCCAGCTGTTTGGATCATTCCTGCTAAACCCCAGAAATCCTGGAGCAGAGACCAATCATTCATTCCTATTGAGTCCTGTCGAAGTTTAGGTTCATAAGCAAAATACATGATGACTGTTTTAAGCCACTAATTCTGAGGAACTTAGTTACCAAAGCCATGGATAACTGGAACATATGTGTATAAATGTGGCAATTTATGTAAGTACAATGAATATTCATGAGGTTGTAGTTCACATAGATGTATATGATAAGAAGTCCAAAGCACCTGACAAATGGGAGTAATTGTTAGTTACTAGGATGCTTCATATTGTTATTTTCATAAAAAAACACTAGGAGTTTCCTCAGTCCTAGCCAGGACTTTTCACTTCTTCAGTAAAAGCTTCTAGATGAAGCCAGCACAGAGAGAACCTTGGTTGGGCCGTCAGTGCTTGTTGAGTGTGAACAGATTTGGCCAATCATCTTCCATCATCACCCTCTTTCCCAGCCGGCTTTTCTGCCTACGATAGATCAGCGTCACATGTGCATTTTCCAGAACCTCCCAGTTGTAAGGCTGCAAACCTGGCTCCAGGGCCTGAGCAAGGGTTCCATGGAGGGTCTCTGCATTTGGGGCCAGGGCAGTGACCTGCTTTAATTATTCCCTTATGCAGTTCCTTTGACTGCCTATAATATGGCATAGGTCCTCCTACACTGAAAGTCCTTTGAAGGCAAGAATTTTTATCTTCAGCGTCTAACACAGTCCCCGGTACATAGTAGCAGTTTAGTGTATGTTTATGGATAACTAGATACACATACAGTTTCCAGACACTGCACCTTCTGGTTGACTTGTTCAGAATGGATTTGGGGTGGACTCCTAATTTCATACAAAATTCCACACGTTAGCAGAGCAGCTCAGAGGATGGGGAACCATCAGCTGGTCTTCATGGGTCTGCATGCTAGACCCTGCTGAATGCAGACTTAGATTGTGGTGGCACTGAGGAAAGATAGCCCCCATGTCTTCACACTTGGTCCACGGTCAGCTACTTAGCTCTGACCCACTTTCCTCTATGCCACCCCATGCTAGTCCTTTTGCATTTCATATAAAAGAAAGAATTTTCTTTTTTTGGAAAGAACTGTGTCTTCTCTCTCCTCTCTATCCTTGAAAAGTGATAATTGGGAAGCTCCCCAAAAGTAACTAAAACAGGCCACAGTATGTAAGAATCTTTATTTTTTATTATTTTTATTTATGTATTTTTTTTGAGATGGAGTTTTGTTCTTGTTGCACAGGCTGGAATGTAGTCGCATGATCTCGGCTCACTGAAACCTCCGCCTCCTGGGTTCAAGCAATTCTGCCTCAGCTTCCTGAGTAGCTGGGATTATAGGTGCCTACCACCACGTCCGGCTAATTTTTGTAGTGAGATGCAGTTTCACCATGTTGGCCAGGCTGGTCTCAAACTCCTTACTGCCCACAATATGTAAGAATTTTTTTTTTTCAGATGGAGTCTTGCACTGTCGCCCAGGCTGGAGTGCAATGGTGCGATCTCAGCTTGTTGCAATCTCTGCCACCTGGGTTCAAGCAATTCTCCTGCCTCAGCCTCCTGAGTAGCTGGGGCTACAGGCACGCACCACCACACCCAGCTAATTTTTTTGTATTTTTAGTAGAGACAGAGTTTCACCATGTTGGCCTGGATGATTTCGATCTCCTGACCTCGTGATCTGCCCGCATCGGCCTCCCAAAGTGCTGGGGTTACAGGCGTGAGCCACTGCACCAGGTCAATATGTAAGAATTTTTAAAGCAAATCCTTTTTGTATATGGAAGACTAGAAATATAAAGCCCTAGCCAGGTACGGTGGCTCACGCCTGTAATTCCAGCACTTTGGGAGGCCGAGGAGGGCGGATCACTTGAGGTCAGAAGTTCAAGACCAGCCTGGCCAACATGGTGAAACCCTGTCTCTACTAAAACTACAAAAATTAGCCATGTGTGGTCTTGGGTGCCTGTAATCTCAGCTACTTGGGAGGCTGAGGCAGGAGAATCACTTGAACTCGGGAGGCAGAGATTACAGCAAGTGGAGATCCCACCATTGCACTCCAGCCTGGGTAACAAAAGCGAAAACAAAAAACAAAAATAAACACACAAAAAAGCATCCTGAGGTCAGGGTCTATCTTTTTTCTATCTCCACCCATTGCCCAACCCAGGACCCAGTGAAGGCAGGTAGTTGATCTTTGTTGAATATCTGTATGCTCCTTTGTTCTGTATAACAAATGCCTAAATAATTGCCTAATTTTTGTATCTTCTTTTTTAAGTAGAGATGAGGTTTTACCATGTTGGCCAGGCTGGTCTCGATCTCCTGACTTCAAGTGATCTGCCTGCCTCGGCCTCTCAGTGTTGGGATTACAGGCATGAGCCACTGCATCCAGCCAAGAATGCTTAATTGTAATTTTAAAACCACATGCTTCTATTATTACTGCTATTTATTATTATTATTTTTTGTGACAGGGTCTCACTCTGTCACCCAGACTAGAGTGCATTGGCATGATCTTGGCCCACCACAACTTCCACCTCCTGGGTTCAAGCGATTCTCCTGCCTCAGCCTCCTGAGTAGCTGGGATTATAGGTGCACGCCACTACTGCCTGGCTAATTTTTGTATTTTTATTAAAGACAGGGTTTCACCATGCTGGCCAGGCTGGTCTTGAATTCCTGACCTCAAATGATCCACCCGCCTCAGCTTCTCAAAGTGCTGGGATTACAGGTATGAGCCACTGTGCCCGGCCACTTCTTTTATTTTTAGAGAAATGTTCAGCACCAAGGAAATGTAATGGGGGAGAGAAAAGTCAATCTTCCCATCCTTTCCGTGGTTCTTATGATGCTCAAAGATGATTTAAGGAGGGAAGGCAGCCTGCTCTTGGCTTCATGCTCCTGTGAGCCAACAGGCACAGTTTAGGAGGCATGGGAGAACTTTCCCAGGAGAAATCCCAGAGGAGAAGTAGCTTGACCATATATCTGTATGCTCCTTTGTTCTCTGCAGTTCTATACCTCTCAGTCTGCATACTCCAAAACTATGCCACAAAAGGGTTAGCTGTCTTAACAGATTTACTGGGGTAAATTCCTGTGAGGGAAAAGAGGAAGGGAGGCAGAAGAGACTACAGAGCTGTCAGAACACAGTGCAGGACTGACCTCTGCAGAGGAGGGAAGAAGGAATATGGGGTAGGAAGTCTCCCATGACAGTGGAGTCGAAGGAAGTTTCAGCAAAGTCCATGGGGAGTCACTGAACCAAAGTTACCTGTCAAAGGAAGTTGACTTGCAGGAACTGGTCTTAAGGTTCCTGTTTTGCTTAGTCATTGGCTGGGAACAGCCTGTAGGATGTGTGGCCTCAGTGCAAAAATGTGGCAGATTCAAGGCATCTTGGCTGGGGCCCTTGGTCAATTCAACTCCCACAGGAGGTCTGAAAGGTGCATTTTCATGGCTGCCACCCTATTAATGAGCATTCTAAGCAGCATCTCTCCTTTACTACTTAATCCTATGGTGATAGTTCAGAAATACAAGTTATACATGAATCCTTTTTCCTGTTTGCAGGTGGTCATAGACAAGATACAAAGAATCAAAGTCACTCCATGTGTGGATAGAAAAAAAAGTAAATTCAATTTCTCCATGGACCATGAATTGCCTCCTTTTTCTTCCACCCACTGTAAAACTTTTCTGAGAATTGCGGCCGTAGCTAAATAAAATGAGATTTGCATTTCACTTACAAAGTTGTACCCCTTGCTAGGTAAAGAATTTGGGAGGCCAAATTCTTCATTAGTCCACGAAAGAACAATGGGGAACTAGCTTTGATTAGGCACCTACATTTTACCAGGCATGGTGATAGAGGCTTTACGTAGATCATCTCTTTGAACTTCACCTCAACCCTCTGAGGTCAACATGTGTTGCCTCATTTTACAAATTAAGCACAGACCAGGGCACGTACTGAGTAAAGAAAGAGGGATTTGGCTGAGACTGAGTCTAGGTCCTCTGACTGTAGGTCCGGTGCTCTTTCTGGTCCTGCAATTTCTAATCCACACATTGGATAGTTTACCTGGGTTAAAAGTATCAATTAAGTCAGGTTTAAAGCAGGATTTTTTCTCTTTTCTTTTTTCTTCTCTCTCTCTCCCTCCCTCTCTCTCTCTCTCCCTCTCCCTCTCCTCTCTCTCTCTCTCCCCTCTCTCTCTCTCTTTTTTTTTTTTTGACAGGGTTTTTCACTCTTGTTGCCCAGGCTGGAGGGTAATGGCGTGATCTCGGCTCACTGCAACCTCCACCTCCGGGTTCAAGGATTCTTCTGTCTCAGTCTCCCGAATAGCTGGGACTACATGACGCCTGGCTAACTTTGTACTTTTAGTAGAGGCTGGGTTTCACCATGTTGGTCAGGCTGGACTTGACTCCTGGCCTCAGGTGATCCTCCTGCCTCGGCCTCCCAAAGTGTTGGGATTACAGGCGTGAGCCAGTGCGCCCAGCCAGGACTTTGTTTACCATCAGAAATTCTAGAGTAGGTGAAAGGTGAAGACCAAAGAAAGTATTTTCTTCTTCCCTCTCAGTATCATCCTTACTCAATTACAAATGATCAAGGGTGGTACTGTCAGAGCCACCTCAAGATGCCCTGTTCTCCATCACCCAGGCTGTTCTGTAGTCTCCATCCCATAATATCCTTACTCCGGTTTACCCCCTGGACGGCATTTAAGACTTCTTGAATTTGAAATTCACAAAACCATTTCAGTGGCATTTAGTGCCTTCGCAGCGTTCTGCAACTACCACCTTGGTCTAGCTGAAAACATTTTCATCATGCAAAAGAAAACCTGGTACCCACTGAGCAGTTATGTCTCCCTCATCCTCAGCCCCTGGCAACCACCATCTTGCTTTCTGTCTCTAGGGCCTTAACTATTCCGGATATTTCATAGAAATAGAATCACATAATATATGACCTTTTCTGTTTGGCTTCTATTAGCCTAATGTTTCTGAGGTTCATTCCTGTTGAAGCATGTTATCAGTGCTTCATTCCTTTTTTTGGATGCATAGTGTTCCATAATTTACTTATCCATTTGTCTGTTGATCAACATTTGTGTCCACCTCTTGGCTATTGTGAATAGTGCTGTCATGTACATTCCTAGGTAAGTATTTGAGTATCTATTTTCACTTCTTTTGGGGGTATATACCTATGAATGGAATTGCTGGGTCTTTTGATAATTCTGTATTTAACTTTTTGAGAAGTTGCCAACCTTTTCATAGAGGTTGCCCCATTTCACATTCCCACCTGCAACGTACAAGGATTCTAATTTCTCCACACCCTGCACTTAAGACTTGTAAAGCTGAATTAATCACAGGATGAGGAAGTGGCCTCTCCGAAACATTTTCCTCTTTCACATTTTAAACTTTCTCTTTCATGCACGACATTAAACAGCCTACGCATGAAAGTGACCAGGAGGAAGGATACTACAAGGTGATGCAAACAGAAATTCCACCATCCTCCACGTGTCATCATGTGTCATAACTCAGCCAAGCTCAGTGAGCATTCTCGTCAAATTGCCTCAACAGCTTCAAGGTGAGCCAGCTCAAGACTTTGCTCTCCACCAGGCAGAAGATGACAGACAGTGAATTTGGATATATTCACAATCTAACTCAGGACTATCTGTGGTACGTCCTGCAGATACCACAATCTGGAACGGGTCCAAGCAAAACGTCCAGAGTGCTACAAAAGGTTGCATTCTCAGTCCAAAAAGAAGTTGAAAAGAGTCTGAAGCCATGCTTGGACAATGTTAATATTGTGTCCATAGATAATGCCAGAACGATATTCAGTCAAGTGATGGAAACGGAATTTGAAGATGGCATTATTAACTGGGGAAGAATTGTAACCATATTTGCATTTGAAGGTATTCTCATCAAGAAACTTCTACGAGAGCAAATTGCCCCGGATGTGGATACTTACAAGGAGATTTCGTATTTTGTTGCTGAGTACATAATGAATAACACAGGAGAATGGATAAGACAAAACGGAGGCTGGGTATGTGTGATGGAAAATTCTTCATTGTTCTTTACTGTGAAATAGAAATCGAGAACGTCCTTGCTAATTAAAACAACAACAAAACATTTACCCAAGAATACTATTTTCCTTGGGTGGTTTGAGTTAATTTTTAAAATAAAATTCTAGCTTCTGGCTTATTTCCAATGAATGCTTGAACTTGAATTTTATAGTTGGAAAGCACTTGTGTTTCCAGTTTTTATTTTTAACAGTATAAATTACAGTGGTGAGGCTTGGGCACTAATAAAGCTCCTCTCTCATGCAGCTTCAGAATCAGCAGTGCTCACATGTAATCTAGTACTTAGCTTTGGTAAGGTTGTCCTGATGGTACAGATAGTGAGGACATTTCTACAATCAGTACAGAAAGAGTTGCTATTAGATGCTGTTATTTTTAGGTATTTATGAGGTTGCAAAAGGCAGGTGTACATTTTTTAAAGTTCTTGCTTACAAATTGATGTTTTTCAGTTTACTAATACATAACAAATTGATATTGATAATATATAACAAATTGTTACTAACAAATTCTGGGCTGTTGAGGTTTGTTGATTAAAACATAATGTACTGTACCACCAGCAAGAACCTTTATCTAAGAATTTTCAAATAAAAACTCACTTTATTAACAGTGCCTCAAAAAGCCAAGACTGTGTAGGGGCCTTTGTTGAAACATGTTGGTAAAAAGCCTGACACATCTGGATGTATATGCTTTCCTTTATATCCCAATATAATTAATGATTATTTTTTAAAGCCCTTAAATCTCCATGGATCCTCTCTCAAACCCCTAATTCCTGGCCTTCACCTCTCCCAAGAGGTAACCACTGTTATCAATTATTTTGCATGCAAAACATATATACCCATAGAAAATAATCAATACTTCTTTGTAAAAAAACTTTTGTAAAAAAAAGTTTTATGTAAAATGTACGTGTGCTTATGTTTTACATAACACACGTTATACCATATAACACATAAAACATATAACACATATACTTTTTTACATATACACATAAATTTTTTACATATAATATACATTTTGCATACATATGTTTACATGTGTATATGTAAAAATAGTATATGGCACTAATTCTGCAACTTTTTTTTTTACTCAGAGCTATTTAAAATAGTATTATTAAGAGTGCTGTGTATATTCTTTGTATGTAAATACTGTAGAGTATTTGGCCATTTCCAGTTGATAGCTGTTGAGGTTATTTCGAGTTTGCTATCACACACAATGCTTTATTGGCTATCATTTTATATATATGTTCCCTTGCGCATGTGTGTATGTTTCTAGGGTGGATGTTGGGTTATAAATTCTGGGTTATGGTGTATATACATTTTTTAATTAACTAGTTCCTTGCCCTCCAGAGTGTGTCTACCAAGTCTAGCAAGTGACACTCCCCTCAGCAGGTTGTTAGAGTATCCAACACTACCCCCACCCCAGCTGACTAACATTAGGTTGTTGCAACTTGTCATAATTTCCTTCATTTGTTGGGCTAAAAGAATAGAGTTTATCTTGTTTTAATTCTCATTTTCTTTTTTGAGATGGAGTCTCACATTGTCACCCAGGCTGTAGTGCAGTGGCGCGATCTTGGCTCACTGCAATCTCTGCCTCCTGGGTTCAAGCAATTCTCCTGCCTCAACCTCCCAAGTAGCTGGGATTGCAGGTGTGTGCGGCCACACCTGGCTAATTTTTTTGTATTTTTAGTAGAGACGGGAGTTTCACCATGTTGGCCAGGATGGTCTTGATCTCCAGACCTCATGATCTGCCTGCCTCAGCCTCCCAAAGTGCCAGGATTACAGGCGTGAGCCACCATGCTCGGCCTAATTCTCATTTTCTTGATTTCTAGTAAGGTGAAATATGTTTTTCCATTTTGAGCATCTTTTCATATATTAATGGATCATTCGTAAGTATTACGCAGGGAATTGCCTGTTTACATCCTTTGCCCATTTTCCTATTGTCTTTTTCTTATTGATTTGTAGGAATTCTTTGAATATTATGGATACAAATTATTATTATTATTTAAATTATTTGAGGGAGAGTTTCACTCTTGTTGCCCAGGCTGGAGTGCAATGGCGTGATCTCAGCTCACTGCAACCTCTGCTTCCTGGGTTCAAGCGATTCTCCTGCCTCAGCCTCCCAAGTAGCTGGGATTACAGGCATGTGCCACTACATCCAGATAATTTTGTATTTTTAGTAGAAATGTGATTTCACCATGTTGGTCAGGCTGGTCTCGAACTCCTGACCTTGCGTGATCCTCCCCTCAGCCTCCCAACGTGCTGGGATTATAGGTGTGAGCCAAATTATTTTTATATATGTGGCAGATATCTTTAATTTTGCTGATTATCCTTTAAAGCTAGCGATGCCTTTGGTCATTACAAACGTTTACAACTTTGTCGTAATCGAATTTATTGATCTTTTACTTGATGCCTTTTTTATTTTGTTCAAGGTCTTCCTGCATGATAGACCTTACTGCAGCTACTCCCCTTTCTCAATCATCTTGTTCCTGGAACTTAGTTCTTTCTAACTCAGCGTGACTGAGGCTGGGCGAAGCATGTGAACTGTTTTGTCATGTTTCCTTCTGATTGGCTGTGGGAGGCTATACTGAAGGACTGGTGGAAATTTCAGCTGCACTGTGTACATTTCAGGTGAAGATAAATGTTCTCTAGCACAGAAGACCACATATGAGCCTGTAGAGAAATACTCTACTAGTTTGCAGGCTCTATGTGGGCTTGGACTGTATTCCCAAAGCCTAGCATAGAACTTGGAACACACAGACGGTGAATGCATGTTACTTAAAAATTTAACTTCGTCACAATAAAATTTGTGAACTCCTGGAACTCATTGTTAGCAAAGTATGGAATTGTCTCTGAGAATTTCTCGCAGTGCCCTCATTTTTGGAGGGTGATACAGACGTAAACAGGTGTAGATACAATACACACATTGCCCACACACGCACACACTCAGCCTTTCTAATGTTTCCAAGGTCTTTTTTTTTTTTTTTTTTTAAACACCTGAACAGTTCAGGTTGTAGAAATGAAACAAATACTCTAAGATGTCATTTCAGCTCAGATGAGACATTGGTTCTGTGCATGACAGGCAGAGCTTTTTTGTCAGTGCAAACTGGCATGGGAAAGCTGTTACCTTCTTTTCATAGTGATGTTGACAAATCTGCTCAAATGAATGAATTTACTCTTGAATGATTCATTTCAGAGGAAATGGCACAGTCTCATGCTTATGCTAGTAGAGTCAGTGGCCCAGAAGAAGAGGAAAGAGTAGAGGAGGCACTCTCAACTATATTAAGATGAGAATACCAGTTTCTCACTTTCTACCTGCCTGAAAAAACTCTCAAGAAATCACTGATCATAAAACACACAGTCTATAATTTAATTAAAGTTTAAAAATGCCCAGAGACTTTATGAAAACTTTGAATTACGAATGCAGTATGTGCCAGGCATGGTGGCTCACCCCTGTAATCCCAGTGCTTTGGGAGGCCAAGGTGGGCAGATCACCTGAGGTCAAGAGTTTGAGACCAGCCTGGCTAAGATGGTGAAACCCCATCTCTACTAAATATACAAAATTAGCAGGGCGTAGTGACGGGTGCCTAGAATCCCAGCTACTTGGGAGGCTGAGGCAGGAGAATCACTTGAACCTGGGAGGCAGAGGTTGCAGTGAGCCATTGCACTCCAGCCTGGGTGACAGAATGACTGTCTCAAAACAACAACAACAACAACAGAATGTGAGCACAGCATAGATGTTCAGAGCACCAACTCAGAATCAGATCAACCTGGCTTCATTTTTGGACTCGAATGCTTACTACCTGTGTGAATTGCACAAGTTGCTTAACTTCCCTAAGCCTTGTTTCGTCATCTGTAAAAACAGGAAAATATTGCAACCTATGTCCTGGGACTGGTATAAGGATTAAATCAGTTAATATATGCAAAGCACTTGGAACAATTCCTGAAAATGAGTACTCAATACAAGTTTAGGATTGTTGCTGTCGGTAGTAGTATTACCTAGCTTCCACTGAGTGAATCTGACTACATTTAGTCTCCATAAATTGTATGATCAAATATAGTTAGATATTAATTATCATGTAAAACAGATCCCCTAATGGGAAGAAACAAGACTGGTTTATCAGTAATGGGACTCCTAATCTCTTTCCCTGTTCTCTTTCTCCGTTTTATCAGCCTGTCTTGCCTGCCTTTCTGCCTGCCTGCCTGTTTTCCTGCCTTCTTTTGTTTGTGGCGTCTCATCTTTCTTTTTCTTTTCTTCCACATTTACCGTGATTTCCTCCTGTCCCCTCTACTAATTTGAAGGGCTGAGAAAGGATGGGCTCTCACAAGATCTGATAGGGAAGCTAGTGCCATTTGGCTACCTTCTGCATTCATGAGGAAAGGATGGCTCTTAAAAACCATTAGGGCCGCATGCGGTGGCTCACGCCTGTAATCCTAGCACTTTGAGGGGCCGAGGTGGGTGGATCACCTGAGGTCAGGAGTTCAAGACCAGCCTGGCCATCATGGTGAAACCCCACCTTAAAAACAAACAAACAAACAAAAAAACATTACAATGGTCTTGAGGCGAAACTCCTGTCTTCCCTTGAGATCACCCTTCCTTTTGAACCAGGTGGCTCTTTCTCCCTCTTCAGTGAGGCATTCTCCTCTGTATATGCGGGGGGAATAGAAAGAATGCTTGGCTCTCAGCTCCACCTGGGAGAAATCATGTCTACTAAATGCATCACTGTATACCTCATACATAGGACCTATCGCATAGAAGGTGACAACAAATATTTGCTGATGAAATGATTCAATGAAGCAACACTGGAACTGGAGATTTGAACTCTGGATATACTTACTCAAGGATATACTAGAGGTATAACCTTGGGTAAGTTACTGAGGTACATTGAGACTCAGATTCCTTATATAATGTATGTAATAATATGATAGGATGTATGATAACTTATTATATCTATAATATTTAATGAAAACAGTATTACCTACCTTTAAAGGAAATCTAAATGATTATAAAACACGTTTTGTAATAAAGTGCTTTGCAAACTATCAAATACTATGCAACCATGAGGGTTATGTGGGAAATTCCAGGAAGTTTAAATATGTAATTCTTAGCTCTTCTGAAAGTAGATGTACAGTCAGAGTTGGTGCTTTCCAAGTAACCACAATTTTAAACCTTGGGTCATACAGTTAGGCCAAGAGGGTTTTTTTTTTCTTTGTTATCCTGTTACTCTAAATAATAGCCTGGTCAATTTGAGGCCAAATAAATGGGTACACAGAGACATGGAGATGATTAAGCGTTCACTTTTTCAAAGGCATTTCCGAAAGGTATAAAGATCTAGCAGTGAGGTAACACCATCTTAAGGATTCATATATGTCCTTTGATTAAGTAAATTCGGGGGCCAAATTCTTCTATTTCTTTTGAATTTTTACTTGAGATTTTAAAATCATTTAGTGAAAAATAAATGACCCTCAAGTCAGGCAGAAATGCATGATGCTGACACAGGACTGAGAGAAAGCACCCCTCCTGAGGCCCCGTCAAGCTCTCCAAGGGCCAGTTCTCTACCCTGGGAGTCAGCCTGGACTCCTGCCTCTCACAGTCCACATCCGCCCATCAGACATCCTCCCGGCTGCCCCTTTGAAATGCTGTAATCCCCTGGGCATCTAGGCCACCTTCTCTCTCACTTGACTCTGTGGGTAGCCTCCTGGTAGACTTCATGGTTCCATCCTTTATCTGCTATAATTTCTTCTACACATAGCAGCCACAGCGATATTTTTAAAACTTCAATTAGATCATGTCTTGGCCTAATCATAACTCCAAGCTGCCCCTTCACCCTGGGAACAAAAGCACGAAATTCTGACTGTGGTACTCAAAGCCCTACATAATCTAGCCTCTAACTGCCTCTCGAATCTCATTTTCTATGAACTCTTCCATGTTCTCATAGCTCCAGCCTCCTTGGATAAGCTGAGCACATCCCACCCTCAAGGCCTCTGCACTTGCTGTTCCCTCTGCCTGGAATAATTTTCCACTGGAAGTCGGCCTGACTTCCCCCTTTTTGCTTAGCTCTCCATTCCAAGGTTGCCTCCTCAGAGAAGTCTTCCTTGATCACCCCATCTGAGAAAGTACCACTGCTGCTCTCTGTCTCCCTACCCAACTTTATTGCCTTCCTAATAGTTTTCATGACTGGACATTCCATTGTATATATATTTACTTATCTGTTTACTGTCTGTGTCTGCATGAGAATATCGGCTTAGTGAGGGCAGGGATCCTATATGCTTTGTTCACCGCTGTGTTTCCAGTGCTGTAAATGCTGCCTGGCATGTGACCAATGCTCAATGAATATTTCCTGAATAAATAAATAGTCTTTAGAGAAGTGGGAGTAACATCACAGTATCTGCCGGTATCTTTTTTGTTTTTGTTTTTTGAAACAGGGTTTTATTCTGTCACCCAGGCTGGAGTGCAATGGCACGATCTTGGCTCACTGCACCCTCAATCTACAGGGCTCAAGCAATTCTCCTACCTCAGCCTCCCAAAGTGCTAGGATTACAGGCTTGAGCCACCGCACCTGGCTGCCTGTATCTTTAAAAATTCTGAGGTTCTAAGAGGATGGAGGCAGCAAACCACACTGACATGTATGTACCTATGCAACAATCCAGCATGTTCTTCACATGTACCCCAGAACTTAAAATGCAATAAAATATATATTTAAAAAAAAATTCTGAGGTTCTGATTTTCTTTGCATTAGTTATACAGCATATCATTTTATGCTTCAGGCTTCCTTGAAACCAAGGTAGGTGAATTTAACAAACTATCACTCTTCTTAGAAATAATAAGGCCTGAACAATTCTTATTTACTACTACATTACTGATAGGATATTGAATCCTTATTTGTATATTTATTTTTATATAATGGTTTTAAGATACAAATAGCATCATTAAAGAAAATATATTTGAAAATAACATTTTTGAAAGGAAGAAAAATTACTCCCATGACCCTAACATATCCACATGCAGACATTATATGAAATTATAATTAGGGTATACAGAAGAGTTTTTTCGTGTGACATTATATTATAAATATTTTCAACACTGTCTCACATATTTCATGTTAGCATTAGACATTAATTTTTAATCTCTACAGAATATTCTATTAATTTATTATACCATAATTTACTTAACCAATTCCCAATTGTTAGACAATTCTTTTTTTTTTTTTTTGAGTTTTCCCCTTTTAGATATAATGCTTCAATACTGAAGCATTGGTGTTTCTCTGGTGCCCCCTACCCTCCAATATTTTAGAAGACTGCCTCATGATAAATTTCTAATAGTGGAATGACTGGTTTATAAGATACGTGTGTAATTACAATACTCTAGCATATTGGAAAACATATTTTCTTTCCAAAAGTATTATATCAATGGAACAATGTCACAACAAACTTATCAACATGGGTGGTACTATTAATAATTTTGAGGGTGGGCCGGGCGCGGTGGCTCAAGCCTGTAATCCCAGCACTTTGGGAAGCTGAGGCGGGTGGATCACGAGGTCAAGAGATCGAGACCATCCTGGTCAACATGGTGAAACCCCATCTCTACTAAAATACAAAAAATTAGCTGGGCATGGTGGCGCGTGCCTGTAATCCCAGCTAATTTTTTGTATTTTAGTAGAGATGGGGTTTCA
>NW_022437079.1:1161613-1233392 GCF_009761245.1 Sapajus apella
AAACACAAACCCCCCCCAAAAAAAAAAAAAAAAAAAAAAAAAAAAAAAAATTTTGAGGGTTTGATAGGCATAAAACAACAAAGCCAATATAACAGGTCTAAAAAACAGTAAGGCTGTGTTCAAAGTACATTTCTTTAACTGCTCTTACTGTTTTTCCACATACTTGTTAATGATTTATATTTCTCTCTTTAGTGGTCTTTCCCTTTTAAACTAACTATTAAGGGCCTGAGGATTTTCTTTTATTGAATGAATTCTTTCATGGTATATGTAAATATTTTCCTAGTCCATTGTTCTTCTTAATTTTAATTTTTCATAGTTAAAAAAAATTTTAATCTTCATCTGGCTGAAGTCATCAATGTTTTTCTTTGTTCACTGTCCTTTCTTTAGATAATGATGTGTATGATGACAGGTTAACTGTTCATAGACAGTGATTGTTGTCATAATAATAAAAATCATTTCAGAGGGCCTCATTATACTCAGAAAACATGGGCTTTATGAAAATTCTAGGAAGGACTGTAATGAAGTGGACACCTTCTGAGAGTGTATGGGAAATCTATGGGCATGTGCTGGCAGGAGGGAAAGAGGAAGAAGAGAGGGGGCAGTTTCCTTCTTTGTCAGGGCATGACAGCATGTCTCAGAGCACAATCCACATTTAACATGTAGGCAGAAAATGGCTTTCTTAGGCAATCTGTCAAGTGGAAAGTCCCGCTGGCTGGTGGTATACATCTGCTCTGCCAGTGATGCTCATAAATGATTCCAAGGCACTGCAGAGCTCTTGAGTCTCTCCCAACTACGGAGGAGTTGTGCTTGGTTTATGTTTCAGTATTCATCACACCAGGCTCTGAGCTACTTGCAGGCATTTGTAGCCCCAGATTCTGGAACCTGTAAGATGTAGATGTAAATGTTTGCCAGATGACCATTTGAAAAAAATTTTTAAACAATTTTCTAATTCCTTTGGCACTTGCCTGGAAATGTATGGAGTGGAAAGAAGTAGGGTGTTTGCATTCTAATCCCGGTCCAGGCACAAGGCGGTGGCTAATCTTAGATAACTTATTTTTTTTTCTGGGCCTCAATTTCCTCATTTGTTAAAATAAGGGAGGGCTTCAGGCTAGATGATCTCAGAGATGCTTTTCAGTGAGGATTCTATGAATATAGATTGTAAATTAACTAAATAAAATTTCCAGTTAATTGGATTATCCTATATTTTTAAAACTATGTCTGATCACAAAGAGAGTAGATTTTAAAAGAAACTGTAGCAGGAGTGGCCGAGAGAAATAGAGCTCTCAAACACTGAATGGGGAAGGGAGGGGTCTATTATGGCTGGGAGCCAGGCAATGAGTTGTCTAACAAAGGAAGGTTCTGCTTTTATATAGGCTTACACTCTAGATATTACACGTGGAAGAATCTTAGGTTTATAGTCTTAGAAATCACGAGTGAAAGGGTTTTGGATTTACAGCTTTAGAAATCACATATGAAAGGGTTTCTGGGTTTACAGCTTTAGAAATCACATGTGAAAAGGCTCTGGTCTCCAGATGGAGAGTTGGGTGGGGGTTTGATCTTGTTTTAAGTAAAAACAGTGTCTTCTGTAGAGTTTCCCCAATACCAAGCGTGTTATTTACAGGAAGGTCATTCAGGAGGTGCCAGTTGGCCTGCTTGTTCTTCTATTGAAATGCATTGTGGAAGTCAAGGGGGAGGTGATCCCAGATGCCTGGGTCTCTTTCCTCAAAACCATCAACCTTTTCAGAGGCACTGATTTAATCTGGATTTACTGTGAGTTTATATAAAGTAATTTATATTACAAATATAAGTGCATTTAAATCAATGCTGGACGATTGAACAAGGAAAAAAAAAGGCATTCTATCCTCTAGAGCTGTGCTTGTTGTCCACTATGGTAGTGAAATGTGGCTAGTCTGAATTAAGATGTGCTGTAAGTACTAAATACTCATTGGATTTCAGAAGGTTACGAAAAAAGAGTACCTCATTAATGATTTTATACTGAGTGCATATTAAAATAACACTAAATGTATCTTAAAAGTTTTACCTATTTTTTTACTTTTTAAAATATGGCTACAAAAATTTTAAAATTACAGATGTAGATCACATTGTTTCTGTTACATATTGTTGCTTCAGAGAGGTAGAAGGGGTAGAAGATTAACTGTTTGCATTATTTAAATAAAAATATTTTTGCTTTTTATTCCAACATAATCTCCATTGATTTTTAAAACATTAAATTTTTTCTCTCCTAGGAAAATGGCTTTGTAAAGAAGTTTGAACCTAAATCTGGCTGGATGACTTTTCTAGAAGTCACAGGAAAGATCTGTGAAATGCTATCTCTCTTGAAGCAATACTATTGACCAGAAAGGACACTCCATATTGTGAAACCAGCTTCATTTTCCTGACTGTTATGAAAACGATTGTCAACACATACTTCTACTTTTAAAGTAGAAGTTTAACAGCTTTGATGATATTAACTTGACCTCCCCAAGTTACAGAAATTTTGTCCCTATGTATTGAATAAATTGTATCTTTCTCTATATGCCATTTTGTCTTAATTTCTCGGGTCTGCCTGGACAGTCAGGCAAAGGGTAAAGCTCAACACAGGAGACAGGCACGAATTACGGGATGACAACCAGGAAGGAGTGTCTTTTCTGTCCCATGGCCGACACTTTAGGTGTGCTCATTACTCAGAAGTCCTTCTCTGTGTCCCTAAGCTAGACTGCACGGGAAGCAGACACAGGCTAGAGGCAGACTCAGGTCGCTTCCCTCTTCCCTCCTTCCTTCCTGCTTTCTCATGCCTTCTGCAGGTCCCAGCGGCCCTGGCTGCTTACAGTTTCCACTGATGCCTCCTTCCCAGCCTTCTCTCTCTGGCTTACCATTTGGGGTTCATGGATATGGGATATTCTGAACAAAGAAAATGAGGTAAATGACTCAATGTGGAGCTACTGTTTAAAAATACGAACAGATTAGAAAATTATGTAGTTTGTTAGACCTTGTTTTCTAGTTTTTAGGTCAGCAAATCTGATTGCA
The DNA here is from genome assembly GCF_009761245.1 of Sapajus apella. NCBI lineage: Eukaryota > Metazoa > Chordata > Mammalia > Primates > Cebidae > Sapajus > Sapajus apella. Next base: position 1,164,641 of record NW_022437079.1, read on the forward strand.
ATAGGAGACCTCTATACCTTGTTCTAGATCTTTCTGTCCTTCCCTTCCTCTTACAAAACAATCCCCCTGTGGCTTGTGTAACCCTTTCCTGGAAGCTGTTGATAGATCCCATAAAGAAGCCAGAGCTTGGGCCATGTACCTTCTCACTGGGCACTTAATTAATAATTTACCAAGGAGGTATGATTTTTTTTTTTTTCTGAGATGGAGTTTTGCTCTTGTTGCCTAGGCTGGAGTGCAGTGGCGCAATCTCGGCTCACTGCAACCTCCATCTATCTGGTTCAAGCGATTCTCCTGCCTCAGCCTCCCAAGTAGCTAGGATAACAGGCGCCCGCCACCACACCCAACTAATTTTTTATATTTTTAGTAGAGACTGGGTTTCACCATGTTGGCCAGTCTGGTGTCGAACTCCTGACCTCAGGTGATCCACCCGCCTCAGCGTCCCAAAGTGCTGGGATTACAGGTGTGAGCCATGGCGCCTGGCCAGGAGGTATAACTCTTAACGGTTGGTATTAGGACACAGGGGCTATCAGTGGAGGAGCATTTTTGGCAGAGGCAGCTCTGATTTACTGAGGGAGTCACATCTGACAGGCAACTGTCTACGCCATCTGAAACTCATGTCTACTGGGAGCAGGGTAAGACGTCAGTTTCCTTTTTTCTTCTCTTCCTCCAAGTGCCTCACCCAACCCCCAACTGCTTTTAATTTTAATTCATTTTGTGTGTTAATCCGAGCTGAGTGATGGGAATGAACAGTCAGTGATGGTTATAACAGGAAGTATGTACATGGGCACTATTACCTGGAATTCACATGAGAAACCACAAAATCTGGTTTCTGAACTGCAGTTACTTCTCTAGTGATGTAACATTGGGAAATCAGTAACTATTTCTGATTTGGTCTGTGACCTGGTTTTTTAAACTGCACCTTGCTGTTTGTTTTATTAATTTACTTAAAAAAAAAGGTTTTTATGGCCAGAATTCGTCTCCCAGATATTTACTCCAAAGAAATAAAAGCGCATGCCCCTATTATTCATAGCAGCCCAAACTGGAACCCAAATGTTCACCAACAGGGGAGTGAATCAACACATTTTGGAATATCCATAAGACAGAATGTCACTCAGCAATAAAAAGGAATGAACTACTGGTACATGCAACAGAACAGATAAATCTCAAAACCATGTTAAGTGAAAAAAGCCAGTCATAAGAGTACATATTGTATTATCTCCTTTGTATGAAACTCAAAAAAGAACAACATATAGTGTCAGAAAACAGGTGAGTTGTTGCCTGGGGCTGGGTGTACTGACTGAGAAAAAACTTTTCCTGGCGTGATACAAATACTCTTCATCTTGATTGTGGTGGTAGTTACATGGGTGTGTAAATTTGTCAATACTCATAGAGATGTACACTTAAAACTGGCACATTTTACTTTCAATAAATGTCTCAATGAAGTTGACTTAGAAGAAAGCATTTTTGTGAAAAATGAGTAACATGCATCAGAAGCAATGTAAACAATAAGAAAAAATACAAAATGAGAGAAATAAAAATCACTCCAGCCGGGTGTGGTGGCTCACACCTGTAACCCCAGCACTTCAGGAGGCTGAGGTCAGAAGTTCGAGACCAGCATGGCCAACATAGTAAAACCCTATCTCTACTAAAAATACAAAAATTAGCCAGGCATGATAGTGCACACCTGTAATCTCAGCTACTCAGGAGGCTGAGGCAGGAGAATCGCTTGAACCTGGGAAGCGGAGGTTGCAGTGAGCCAAGATCATGCCACTGCACTCCAGCCTGAGCAACAACAGTGAAACTCCATCTCAAATAAAAAATCACTCCAAATATGAATTTAAAGTAGGTTATTAATGCCATGAATAAGGTCCTGAAGCACCATTATTTTGTTTTCCCTGTCATTTAAGAGGACTCTGTCATTGTAAATTAGAGCCTTGCTGACACTATACCAGGCCCCCCGCCCCCTCCCCCCCAGCGTGGTTTGGTCTCTACTATGATTGTCCCACTCCATTCATTTTAGTTGTGTCCTCCTGGGGATCTGTCTCTTCTGCAGCTTTGCAGAGCTATTTTCAGGACCTTCTGCCACCAACGTTTGCCCCTGCCGTTCCCCCGGCCTCCACCTCTGCTTAATGTTTATTTTTCAGGTTTCAGCTCAAAGTTCACTTCTTCAGGGATAACTTCTCTGACTAGGTTAAATTCTGCAATTACAGTCTTGTAAAACACCACTGTCTCAATTATGGGGTTACATTTGTAAGATTTTTATTTTTTAATTTTTTGGAGAACTAGTCTCATTCTGTTGCCCAGGCTGGAGTGCAGAGGTGCGATCTTGGCTCACTGCAACTTCTGCCTCCTGGGTTCAAGTGATTTTCCGGCCTCAGCCTCCCAAGTAGCTGGGACTACATGCATGTGCCAGCATGCCCTGCTAATTTTTTGTATTTTTAGTGGAGACAGGGTTTCACTGTGTTAGCCAGGATGGTCTCAATCTCTTGATCTCATAATCCGCCAGCCTTGGCCTCCCAAAGTGCTGGGATTACAGGTGTGAGCACCGCGCCCGGCCTTTGCATGACTTTTAAATCAATATATCTGTTTTCCCCAACAGATACTAAGTTCTGTGTGGGCAGGAACCATGGCTGCTTTTGTTTACCATTTTATTTCAGAGCCCAGTTCAGAGCCTGGTAAAAGCTCAATAAATATTTGTTTAAAAAGAAATGGGGGCCAGGCACGGTGACCGATACCTGTAATCCCAGCTCTTCGGGAGGCCGAGGCAGGAGGATCACTTGAAGTCAGAAGTTCAAGACCAGCCTGGCCAACATGGTGAAACCCCATCTCTACTAAAAATACAAAACTGAGCTGGGTGTGGTGGTGCAAGCCTGCAATCCCAGTTACTCAGGAGGCTGAGGTAGGAGAATTGCTTGAACCCAGAAGATGGAGGCTGCAGTGAACCAACATTGTGCCACTGCACTCCAGGCTGGGCAACAGAGCAAGGCTCTGTCTCAACAACAAGAACAACAAAACCACAGCAATAAATGGGAATGAACCTTAATTGGTTTTGGTTATGTCATTTGGTAGCAAATGAGGCTGGGGTGAGGCTGAATATCATATTCTCAGTAATAACATGCACTGTGGTTTGACTGCTCCAAAACTCATGTCAAAACTTCATCCCCAATGCAACAGTGTTGAGAGCTTTGGCCTTTAAGAGCTAATTGGATCATGAGGGCTCTGCCCTCATGAATGAATTAATCCATTTATGGATTAATAAATTAATGGGCTGGCCGGGCGCGGTGGCTCAAGTCTGTAATCCCAGCACTGTGGGAGGCCGAGGCGGGTGGATCACGAGGTCAAGAGATCGAGACCATCCTGGTCAACATGGTGAAATCCCGTCTCTACTAAAAATACAAAAAATTAGCTGGGCATGGTGGCGCGTGCCTGTAATCCCAGTGACTCAGGAGGCTGGGGCAGGAGAATTGCCTGAACCCGGGAGGTGGAGGTTGCGGTGAGCCGAGATCGCGCCATTGCACTCCAGCCTGGGTAACAAGAGCGAAACTCCGTCTCAAAAAAAAAAAAAAAAAAAAATTAATGGGCTAATGGATTAATGGGTTATCATGGGAGGGGAACTGGTGGCTTTATAAGGAGAGGAAGAGAGACCTGATCTAAGATGCTCAGCCCCCTTGCCATGTGATGCCCTGCTCTGCCTTAGGATTCCACAGACTCCGTACCAGCAAGAAGGCCCTCACCAGATGCACCTCCTCAACCTTGGACTTCCTGACTTTCATAGCTGTACAAAAGGAAATTTCTTTCCTCTACAAATAAACCAATTTAAGTATTCTGTTATAAACAACAGAAAATGGGCTAACACAGTATGGGAGAGTGTAATGGCTGTTTAACGGTTGTTTTCCATGTGCGAAGAACTTTAGATACATAATTTTTAATCTTCATGAGGACCCTCTGAACTAGATACTTTCCCTATTTTACTGTTGAAGAAACAGTCTTAAAACCAATAAGAAACGTGTCCAGTGTCACGGAGTAGGGGACATCTGACCTCCCACTAGTCCTCGCTGGCCCTCAGTCACAGGGCGTCCTCCTCCTACACAACTTCCTCCTGATCTCATGGGGCCACTCAGACCCTCTGCTTCCTTCCCTGTCCCTTTCGCAAGCTGAAACTCTGCATGAAGGCCAACTGGGTGAAACTGGTTTCCCCACTGATGGTGAGGACCTTTGGTGGCCAGGTGGCCATCCCAATATACTACCTCATCTTTGCCTTTTACCCTTTTATATGTGTTCTCCCAGTCATATTTCCTCAACTTAAACTGGTTGCTATTATTTTGCATCTGGACACATTTTGCATAGTGTGCAAAGTGGCAGACAGGGAAATATTGCTTTGTAATATCCCACAGGACATGAAAATCCAAGAAATCCTTTATTTATAATTGGGAGCTCTGTATGATTATTTCTGCTTGAAGATGCTATTAGGATCCCGTCATCAAGACAGGGCAACACTAAACGGTTTTTCTGCAGTTTGGGATTTTGTGGATTCATCTGCCTTATGACTGGAGGCAGCATTTTCATGACAGCTGACTGAGCCCAGGGCTATGATTTTTTGCCTTAAAAGCTAAGTCTAACCAGCTCACATGATATCCAAACCCATGATCAATGTTTCCTTGCCCTGTTTTAAAGTAGGAGGTAGATGACTATGGTATTTGTGCAACAGAAGAATGTCAATGTAGAGTTTAGTATTATAAACACTTGCAACACAATTATTTTGACATAATCTCATTTCCATTGACCTTTCTTCCTATTTCAGAGAATTTCTACATCCTCTCTCCACCATATCTACCTGCCTCTACACCTACACTGGCTTATTTTCCCTGCCTGCTATTATGGTGAATCAGTTATTTTAAGGCCAGCCCCTACATTTGTGTGTTGGACTTTGTTTCTTATTTCCTCTGCAGGAGGAAACTATTCCGCATCTTACAGTTTACCCTCTCTAATGGACTAGCCCTATTAGCACACGAACTTGCTACAGTTTCTCCTATAGTAAGAACAAACAAAAAACAAAACACAGTCTCTCAGTGACTACGGTATTTTTTCTGCTTCCCATCATAGAAAAAGTCCTCAAAAGGGCTGTCTATAATACTTGCTGTCTCCAATTCCTCTCCTCTCATTGTCTCTTAAACATGTATCAGTCAGACTCTTATCCCCACAACTAAATTCAGGGATGAATTCTCAGTCCTCAACTTCCTTGATGTGACGTTGGACACAGTGGATGAGTTTCTACCATTTTAATTTGACTTCTGGGATATTACTCTGACTTGACTCTCCTCACATGTCACTGATTACTCTGCCTCCCTTGATGAACCTTCCTCATCTCCTCAAGCTAAACTCTCTAACTCGAAATATTGGAGTGCCTTGGCTAGTTTTTGGCTTTCTTCTCTTCCTTACCTGCCTTCACATGCTAGATGTCTTTTTCAGTAGCATGGCTTTAAGGGTCAACCATGTGCTGATGACTCCCAATATCATAACTCCAGTGAAGACCTCTCCATTGAAATCCAGACTCAAATAGACAACTGCTGACCTGATGCTTCTCTATTTGGATGTTTAACAAGCACTTAAGACTTACTGTCTAAATCTGAACCTCAGAAGCTCTAACCCCTGAACCCTTCACTATCTGAGTTAATGGCATTTCCTTCTTTTTACCCACTTAGGGTAAAAATCCTTTGGACTCATTGACTCTTTTCTTTCACATACACATTCAATCCCCCCGGTAAAAAACTGTGTGGTTCTTTCATCAATGCATGATGCAGGGTCTAGATATATTATCCAGTCAGGCATGATGGCCCACGCCTGTAATCCCAGCACTTTTGGAGGTCAAGGCCGGGGGATCACGAGGTCAGGAGATTGACACCATGGCCAATATGGTGAAACCCCTTCTCTACTAAAAATAGAAAAATTAGCTGGGCATGGTGGTGTACGCCTGTAGACCTTGCTACTCAGGAGGCTGAGGCAGGAGAATCTCTCAAACCTGGGAGGCAGAGGTTGCAGTGAGCCGAGATCCTGCCACTACACTCTAGCCTGGCAACAGAGCGAGACTCCATCTTAAAAAAAAAAAACAAACAAAAAAACCCACAAAAAAAACCCAAAAAGCAAAACATCTAGTATTAAATTACTAAACTACTGCTAGCCTGACTCTAGCCACTCAAAGTCCCTTGTATAGATTTTGCAGTGACCTAACTGGTCGTCTGCTTATTTCCTTGCTCCTCTACAATTTTTTCTCAACCTGCAGTCAGAAGGATCCTTTAAAATATATGATCACTTGTGTTTCCTCTCCATTCACAACTCAACGGTTTCTGTTGCACATAGAAAAATAGTCCAAGTTCTTAAACTAAGCTCCAAGGCCTTTCACAATTTACCTCCTTGTGAACATCTTGACTTCATCTTTCCCATGCTCAAGAAGCTTCCCTACAGTGTCAACCACACTGTCTCTTCCCCATGTCTGATGTTACTGAGTCTTTTTTAAGGATCTTGATCTCTGCAATGAAGACGACTTCATTGGCAATGAATGAATATGGCAATGAAGCTTAAACAAAATTGGGTTCCACAGGGCTCTCTGGGGATTCAGAACCGTCATGAACTTCACACCTAGTGTTGTGTGTACGAGTGCTGGTGCTTTGAAAGTACAATCCTTGGCCAGGCGTGGTTGCTCATGCCTGTAATCTCAGTACTTTGGGAGGCTGAGGTAGGTGGATCATGAGGTCAGAAGTTCAAGACCAGCCTGACCAAGACGCATCTCTTCTAAAAATACAAAAATTAGCCGGGCACAGTGGCAGGCGCCCGTAATCCCAGCTACTCGGGAGGCTGAGGCAGGAGAATTGCTTGAACCTGGGCAGCAGAAGTTGCAGTGGGCCGAGATCATACCATTGCACTCCAGGCTGGGTGACGGAGTAAGACTCCATCTCAAAAAAAAAAAAAAAAAGAAAGTACAATTCTTGATGGAAATGCAGAGTATGAATACTACATTGTTACTCTCAATGATTTACCTAACTGGACAAGGCTGTTTTATTTTTAAAGGGTGCTGCCAGGGCGCAGAGTCATTCAGAGTAGATATGGATACATGGAAAATCATGCCTTTGAAATTCTGCAGGGGCACTTGACCCACAGCATTCTTTCTCCATGCGCTGGGGTCACCTCCATCAGCAAGTCCTCAGGCTGCTCTGCCTGCCATTTCACTGTGTGCTTTCAGTTTCACTCTTGTTGATATCCAATCAGCTCCTTAACCGGTAACTTGGTGCCCGGCAGTCATCCTCAAGCCTTCCTCCATTCCTTTTATTCAACTAAAAATGAACAAATCCTGCCAATCTTACTTCTTCAATATCTCTTAATCTACCCACTTTTCTCATTCTTAACTTTTATGCCAGCCCAACCACTGATAGAACTTTTTTTTTTTTTTTAGACAGAGTTTCGCTCTTGTTGCCCAGGCTGGAGTGCAATGGTGTGATCTCAGCTCACTGCAACCTCCAACTCCTGGATTCAAGCGATTCTCCTGCCTCAGCCTCCCAAGTAGCTGGGATTACAGGTATGTGCCACCACGCCCCACTAATTTTGTATTTTTAGTAGAGGCAGGGTTCTCCATGTTGGTCAGGCTGGTCTCAAACTCACAACCTCAGGTGATCCACCCACCTCGGCCTTCTAAAGTGCTGGGATCATAGGCGTGAGCCACCATGGTGGGCCAAAACCTTTCTACTGATGTATCTGTATCTACTCCTGGCTCCATTTGCTACATTTGATACTGCCAGCATATTAATCTTAAAATGGAAATCTGATGTCAGATACTGCTTAAAATCATTCAATTGTTTTCCACTATTTTTAGGGACTCACATTCTTCTATAAAACCCTACCTTCCCACTTGAGCATGAGCTGGATTTGGTGACTCACTTCTACAGAATATAGAAAGGGTAAACAAAGGAACTCTACAATGGAGAAACCTGGAAACACTACTTTGGCCAGGTGATCAAGGTTAAGGTGGTAAGTTGTGTTGATAGCACCCCTTGTTATCATGTGATGAAAAGGCATTTAATCTTTGTGGTATTGTTTCCCCAAAACCCATAATCCCAGGAAAACATCAAACATAAATTTGGGGACATTCTACAAAATACCCAACCAGTATTTCTCAAAACTGTCAAGGTCATCAAAAACAAAATGAGGAAATTTTCACATTGAAGAGGAGCCTATAGACTGGGCACAGTGGCTCACACCTGTAATCCCAGCACTTTAGGCGGTCGAGGCAGATCGATCACCTGAGGTCAGGAGTTCGAGATCAGCCTGGCCAACATGGTGAAACCCCCATTTCTACTAACAATACAAAATTAGCTGGGCATGGTGGCACATGCCTGTAATCCCAGCTACTTGGGAGGATGAGGCAGGACAATCCCTTGAACCTGGGAGGCAGAGGTTGCAGTGAGCTGAGATTGCGCCACTACACTCTAGCCTGGGTGACGGAGTGAGACTCCAACTCAAAAGAAAGAAAAAAACAAAAAGAGAAGCCTATAGAGATACAATGTGGTACCCTGGATTGATCCTAGAACAGAAAATAGACATCACTGGAAAAACCAGTGAAAAAACTTTGGAGTCTAGTTAATAGTAACATGTCAGTGTTTCTTAGTTCTGTCAAATGCGCCATGGCAATGTGAGATTAGGGGGAAATGGATAAAGGATATGTAGGAACTATTTGTATTGTCTTTGAAACTTTTATGTGAATTTCAAATTATTCCAAATTTTCATTAAAAAAAAAAAGACACTGGCCAGGCGCAGTGGCCTGTAATCCCAGCACTTTGGGAGGCTGAGGCAGGCAGATCACCTGAAGCCAGGAGTTTGAGACCAGCCTGGCCAACATGGTAAAACCCCATCACTACTAAAAATACAAAAAAAATTAGCTGGGCATGGTGTCAGGTGCCTGTAATCCCAGCTACTTAGGAGGCTGGGGCAGGAGAATTGCCTGAACCTGGGAGGCAAAGGTTGCCGTGAGCCAAGATCATGCCACTGTACTCCAGCATGGGCAACAGAGCGAGACTTCGTCTCAGCCAAAACAGACAAACACAAAACAAGCTCATGCCATCTGGACCCTGGTTCTTCAGCTTCATCTCATACCTCTCTCCTGACTCTTGGCTGATTAACCATTGTAGCCTCCTTTCAATTCCTCTAAAATATCATGCCATGGTTCCCTTTAGAACCTTTGTACATAGCTGTTTCTTCATGAAAAATTTTCCAGTTTTTCTCTCTTCTCACTCACTCTCTCACCTAATGAATGCTTTCTTTCTTTTTTTTTTTTTTTGAGACAGAGTTTCGCTCTTGTTACCCAGGCTGGAGTGCAATGGCGCGATCTTGGCTCACCGCAACCTCCGCCTCCTGGGTTCAGGCAATTCTCCTGCCTCAGCCTCCTGAGTAACTGGGATTACAGGCACATGCCACCATGCTCAGCTAATTTTTTGTAGTTTTAGTAGAGACGGGGTTTCACCATGTTGACCAGGATGGTCTCGATCTTTTGACCTCGTGATCCCCCCGCCTCGGCCTCCCAAAGTGCTGGGATTACAGGCGTGAGCCACCGCGCCCGGCCACCTAATGAATGCTTACTTAAGCCTTGTGATTTCAGCTGAAAAGTCATTTCCTTGGAATGGGGGTGGGAGTGATGGTGGCAGGAGGGAAGTAAGGATCACTAGCAACCTCTTAAATCTATCTGAATGGGGAGAATACTGTGTACAGGATGGCTATATTATCCTTTGCAGGATAATTCTATTTCTTCCTGCAAATCAGCACTTGGTTTATACATTGATTAATAGTAGTACTTCCTAAACTTTACTATAGATATGAATCCCCCAGGGATCATGTTAAAATACTGACTCAGACTCAGCAGGTCTGGGGAGGGCCTGATATCTTATGGGTGTAATAAGCTCCCAAGTGATGCTGATGCTGTTGGTTCATGGATCACAAGGAAATAGCAAACATTGGTAAATGGGTCACATTTTGGCATGCTGGCCAAAATTAAGTTTTGGGTCTATAAATGAATGTAAGGACGAGACCATTGATATACATAAATTCAGTGCTTTGTTTTGAGAAGGAGTCTCATTCTGTTGGCCAGGCTGGAGTGCAGTGGCATGATCTTGGCTCACTGCAACCTCTGCCTCCCGGGTTCAAGCAATTCCCTGCCTCTGCCTCCCGAGTAGCTGGGATTACAGGGGCCCACCATCAAGCCCAGCTAATTTTTGTATTTTTAGTAGAGACGGGGTTTCAGCATCTTGGCCAGGCTGGTCTTGAACTCCTGACCTCGTGATCCACCTGCCTCAGCCTCCCAAAGTGTTGGGATTATAGGTGTGAGCCACCACACACCCAGTCGCTTGTTTTATCTTCAATGACAGGAGCTCTTGCCTATCCATCTCTGCTATTTCCTCCCTCCACTTGCTCAACTTACTCAACTTATATGCAGTATGTTGAGCTGAAAGTAAACACAACCAGTGAGACCGCATGGCAGGGTTATTGGGTTTTCCCTGGTGACACTACGGCTTTTCTTTTAAATTTCTATAATGGCTGCCTACCACCTCGAGCTGAGGGAGTCACCCCTTCTGAAAAGGGGTGCCATGCCACCCTTAAAATGTGGTGCAGCATTTCAACTATAGCTCCATCAGCAAAGAGTACAATGGGGTTTCTTTTCTTTTTTGAGACGGAGTGTTGCTCTTGTTGCCCAGGCTGGAGTGCAATGGCGTCATCTCCGTTTACGGCAACCTTCGCCTCCTGGGTTCAAGTGATTCTCCTGCCTCAGCCTCCTGAGTAGCTGGGGTTACAGGCGTCTGACACCACGGCTGGCTAATTTTTTGTGTTTTTAGTAGAGACAGAGTTTCACTATGTTGGTCAGGCTAGTCTTGAACTTCTGACCTCAGAAGATTCACCCGCTGTGGCCTCCCAAAGTGCTGGGATTATGGGCTTGGGCCACTGCACCCGGCCGGGTTTCTTCTCTTGACCTGGACTTCCAATAGCAGCTGGGGATTTTATTAGCTTAATAAGTTGCTCTTTCCACGTTGTCCTCGCATGACACAGCCTTCCCTCGCTGACTCAGCAACTATCTGCTGAGCATCCCTTCCACACCAGGCCTGGTACTGAGCAGTGAAGATACACGTGACTACAGAACATGGGCGCGTCTCATACTGCACAGGAAGAACAAAAACAGAGCTACGGAGCTAATGAAGTAGTGCTGGGACGGAGGAGGAGGTGCGATTTAGTGACAGTTGTGGAGATGTGGGTTAGAATCTGATGACCTTTACGTAGTACCTACGTGAGCGAGGGCAAGACACTTAGGATTTCCAAACCTGTTTCCTCTTCTATAAAAATACTGTAATAATACGTACTTTGTGGTTTGTTTTGAGGAACATAGAGAGTACGTAAGAAACAACATGGCACCTGGCACTGAGTGAACTCAAAAATGGTACCTGTTATCACTCGCCTTATTTTAGTCCAGATGCTCGTTCTGTCATCCTCTAGTTTTTAAATTTTGTCTCACACGAATCAGCCTTACGTCTACCCACAAGAATCCACTGACACGACTGTGCAAAAATACAAAAATTAGCTGGGCCTGGTGGCGCCCGTCTGTAATCCCAGCTACTTGGGAGCGTGAGGCCGGAGAATCGCTTTAAACCGCGGGGCGGAGGTTGCAGGAGCCAAAATGGCGCCCTGCACTCCAGCCTGAGAGGGGACTCTCTCCGCCAACAACAAAACAACAACAACCACCACCCGCTTAGGCTAGTGTCTGGCCAGTAGAGAGCACTCACGAAATTATGGTTATTTTGACCTTAGACCTCTCGTCCGAAATTCGGGTATTTTACTTTCAGAGGAAGAAACAGGACACAGGCGGTCTCTGAGGCTGCCGCCAGCGGAGACGATCTCCAATTAAAAGCAGCCATCGAATAAATATTTGCTCAGCAAAGTAAACTGTCTCTCCCCGGACCCTGTCGAGCGCCCACTCGAGATCTGGCCCGGAGCCAGGCGGGACCGATCCGTGGGTCCCACTCGCCGTGTAAGTGGGTGGAGAACACCTCACACATCGAGACCAACCGGCGGGGTGAACTGGGACCGCGTCCGCCACCTCGGCCCAGCTCGCCGCTCACCTGCCGCTCACCTGCCGCTCACCTGCCGCTCACCTGCCGCTCACCTGCCGCTCACCTGCCGCTCACCTCCCGGCCCTCAGCGGCTTTCCGTCGCAGGCCCGGCGGCGTCTCACTTCCGCCGGCAGTGCACATACGCCCCTTCCGGCCTAGGCCCCGCCCCCTCACACAGCTGGCCCCGCCTCGTCGGGAGCTCGCTGCTGGTTTGTCTCGGCGCCCGCCGGCCGCCACACCCACCCTCGACTCTGAGGCCACCAACGGGGCCGCCCCGCGGGAGGTGGCGGGACGGAGGGAAGATGGCGGCAGGGGCCGGATTTTGGCGCCGCCTCCCCCAACCCCGGACCCGCGCGGTTGAGCCGACTTTTCTGGGGCCAGCGGCGCTACGGAACCCGGGATGGGGGGACCCTGGCGGCGGGCCTGGCCCTGCCGTACGCGGGCGCTTCGGCTGGTGTGAGCGGCGGAGACAGCGGGGCCGGGATGGAGGACGCTAACTCCCAAGTGAACGCGGCCCCGGAGGTGCGGAAGCTGCAGGAGCCGCTGAAGAAGCCGGGGAAGCAACACGAACCGCTGGAGAGCGCTCGGGCTGTGCGGGGCCCCGGCTCCCTCCGCCCCGCAGCGCGGTTCGCAGGCTCCTGCCCTCCCTCCTACGGTGCGGGGTCCCCTCGAGGCTTCCCCTGGGGCTTCAGCGCCAACTCGAGCGGCCTCTCGGGATGGACCCGAGGCGGACGAGTAGCGCGGAGCTGCGAGGGCAGCTTGCTGGAAGAGCTGGAGCGCCTGCCACCCTGGGAGGAGCGGGAAGAGCGCAGGACAGCGCGGGGCTGGGCGGGGACGGCCCTGGGGCGGAGGGCGTCCCCGAGGGCCCCTCTGGTCTGGCGCCTGGCTTTGTGCGGCCAGGTCCGCTCTCCGGCGGGTACTCGTGGTGTTCTTGATCTGGTATTGCAGAGGGAGGGTCAGCTGGAGTTGGGGGTTGGTTCGAGGCATGAGAGTACCAGGGCTTGTAGCTGCTTCTCTAGATTGTGGACCCTCTGGGTGGTGGGCACTACTGGGGTCTATGGGTTAGTTGGATTGTGCGCCGCGGGGAGGAGTCGGAGGTGGGAAACCGCTTTGTATAAGAGACCGGCTTTCGGATGGTGGCCTGGGCATTTTGGATGTCGGGGAGGGGTCGGCTTGATAAGGTATTGGTGTTTGGGATCAATTTCTAGCGGAGATGGGGAGACCGTGTGGATTAGCACCACGTGGGGTAAAGCTTGCCACGTGTGAAGAAAGCAGAGGATGGTGCTGCTTTGTGTGAAGAGTCAAGGGTGGAACAAGAGCCCTGGCTCTGATTTTTTAAAACAAGAAGTGAGTCTGGCATTTTGAAGAGCTCTGATTTAGACAGTTATAGCCATCCTTCATTTCCACGTCCTCCTAGGGGCAGAGAAAAAGAGTCCTATTTAAAAATCTAAACCAAAGCTCTATTGTCATAAGCCACTTCTTGATGGAACCGTGACCCACACTTAATATGACTTTCATAAATAGTACATGGGAGCTTTTCCCCTCGTTTTATTATAAAGGTGTCTGGGAAATTCTGTTAATTCATCCTTTTTAAAGTTTTGCCTTTTAGCTAAAATGTCTCTGCCCTGTTGAAATTCAAGCTTCTAACGGTGAAATCGAAATCATTCATAGACTCTGGTATTGCACGGCCACAACTGTGCAGTGTTCGGAGGTAGTTAAGAAGTTTGCTGGATTCAGGCCCTGGTTTTGCCACGTACTAGCTGTATGACCTTGAGCAATACTCTGAGCTTCACTTTTTTCCTCAATGATGGAGAAAATAGCACTTACGTCTATAGAGTTAGGAAAATTTAGTAAAATCCATGTATACATTTAGCACTGGATATGGCATGTAGTAAACTCTATAAACCTAGCTGCTATTACTCTTAAGCCTAGTTATTTGAATCAGGAAACATTTAGTGAGCTCTCACATGTTATAGGAGACTCTGAAGATTCTTAAGTCTTGATCTCTGTTCATAAGGCAGTTTTAGTCTTGTTGAGAGCTAAGTTCTATGCAGTTCAATAAACTAGAAAGTGCACAGTGAATTGCCGAAAGAGTGATAGAACAAAAAGTACTGACAGTGCTCAGTAACTGGGAAGAAAATACTAGTCCAAAGTAATTGGGCCCAACTTTGAGGAGGAGGTGGCTTTGGAGTCTGGAAGGTAGGCAAGAGTGGGAAGGGCCCAAGCGCAGAGTCAGAGGTATTTGTAACTCCCAGTTAGGAAGATTTGAATAACAGAAGCACGCTACAGTATATGATAACAAGCCTTTATTTTATTACCAAGTGTTATCAAATATTAGAGCTGACTGTGGTAGTGAAAGTTTTTCATAGAAATGTGAAATTGCATCCTCCCAAAGGAATCCTAAGTATGTATGCGCTTTAAAAGAACCCAGAATCATCTGCATATTGTTATGTGGCTCTTGCAGGTGATGATGACAGTGATGCTCATAATGAGAATGAGCTGCACTCAGCAGCCCATTTTAGATTAAGTATTATTAGAACACATTAAGTCCACTTGGAGAAGCCGATTAAGTCTTTGGCTGCTTTGGTTCCTGAGCATGAGTTTGGTTAAGCTTTTACAAATTTGGTTAAAGTCTTCCTAAATACTATGCCAGAAGTTTGTTTTGACCAGATGATTCTCGCTTCTTGCTTTGATCCTGGCTTCATATCTAGATGTTATAGATGTTCTACACTTTCTGAGAGCATTTGTGTAAACTGAAATTGGGATAAGTCATTCTGTCTCAGAATATAGTATACTATATTCTTCAGGAATCCTCACATACTCATTCTTCCTTTCTTTTTCCGAGTTTGAGGGATTCTCCTGCCTCAGCCTCCAGAGTACCTGGGATTACAGGTGAGTGCTACCATGCCCAGTTAATTTTTGTATTTTTAGTAGAGAAGGGGTTTTTCCATGTTGGCCAGGTTGGTCTTGAACTCCTGACCTCAGGTGACCCACCCACCTCGGCCTCCCAAAGTGCTGGGATTACAGGTGTGAGCCACTGGGCCCAGTTTATCTTCCTATATAATTCAAAAGGAAAAAGGAAGTGAATGTCTGGTCTGGTCTCCTTAAATAATAACTTTAGTTCTATAAGCAGAATATATTATACCATTTTTCCTTCTACTCTGGCGTATAACATAAAAATATTGTTTAACTTTAGCACTTCAATGTTGTTGAGGTTAAACACATTTAATATACATATTTTATATGTTTGTAAATATATAAATGTGGATTATGTCTACTTACATATATTTAGATTTTTGTCATTCATATTTTCACAAAGCAGTTAAAATATTTTAATTTTCTAATAATTCAAACTAATTTTAGAACCTATAGGAATACTGCAGAGAGAAAATTCTCTGAGAGGACGATTGTTTAATTTTTATGTTGTTGTTTTGAGACAGAGTTTCACCCTGTTGCCAGGCTGGAGTGCAGTGGCGAAATCTCGGCTCACTGCAACTTCCACCTCCTGAGTTCAAGTGATTCGTCTGCTTCAGCCACCCAGGTAGCTGGGACTACAGGCGCACACCAAGATTCCTGGCTAATATTTTATTTTATTTTAGTAGAGATGGGGTTTCACTGTGTTGGCAAGGCTGGTCTTGAACTCCTGACCTCGTGATCGACCCACCTCGGCCCCCCAAAGTGCTGGGATTACAGGCGTGAGCCACTGCACCCAGCTAGGGTGCTTTATTTGTAAAAGGAAGATGTGGCTTGTGTTTAAAACACAAGTTTTATTTTTATGTAGGAGTAACTGGCTCGGGAGTCCCCTTTGATTTTGGATGTAACCCCTACAAAGGAAAGCGCCCTTTGAAAGACAGTTGGGTCGTACAAAAATCATCACAGCAGTGGTGACCCTTCAAGTGATAGGTATGTCAGGCAGTGGCAGTGTCAGCGTCGGGAAGCCGGCCTCTGAAATGCCACTGCGGGTCCAGAGCCGGCAGGAAGAGCTGGAACAGTTAGTTCCAGCTGTCCAGTCAGAAGGTAACTTCTGGCTTCTGTCTTACCCGACATTAGCAGGCCAAGGGCGGGAGGAGTAAAGCCCGATTTATGTTTTTCCGAATCTTTTCAGGGACAGCATTTCCCAAAAGCTGCTTTTCCTTGGACGTTTCATATTGCCATGGCCATCATCCTAGGTGTGGCTGCTGTGCGTGATCATTGGTTCAGAGGTGTTTGCATTTGCAAGGAGAGTGAAGATCTCTCACAGGAGGACTCAGGATATTGCTGTGTGTACCCAAGGCCAGTCCTGTCCCTGAGATTGGATCTCCCTAAACACAGTTTCAGCCCAGAGTTCTTTAACAGTCCTTAAAAAGACTTTCTGCATTCTATTCAATAACAGTTTCCTGAGCTAATCAGCTCTAATTACACTTAACTGTTCAGCAGTTCAGTGACTCTTAGAACACGGATTTTTAAATACCCATGAACATTTACTGGACACCACTGCTAACTAATTACAGTGTGTAAGTCCATTATTTCCTGTTTCCTATTGTTCTCTACAGACAGTGTTTATGGAGTAAATTTTTTTTTTCTCTATTTTTGAGATCCTTCAAGAGGACGTTCAGTATTAAAATGTTTCCAGTAAAGTTTCTACATTTCCTCAAATTCTGACAATTGCTCCATGTCACGATTTGTGCTTTTCCTCCTCTCTTTGCTCTCCTCACCTTAACTCCATTCTCCTTTCGGCTCCCAGGAGCTTGTTCGGCTGCTCCAGCAGACAGTCCAGTCATCCCAGTATGACAAGTATTTCACTAGCAGCCGGCTCTGCGAGGGGGTCCCAAAGGACATGCTTGAGCTTCTGCACCAAAAAGATAATCAGATTCTGGGCCTCACCAGCCAGCTGGAGAGTCTCAACCTGGAGAAGGAGAGTCTTCAGCAGGAAGTGAGGATGCTGAAGAGCAAGGTGGGCTAGCTCAATGAGCAGCTAGGGATACTGATGGAGACTGTCCAAGCCAAGGACGGGGTCATCATCAAGCTCAGCAAGGGTGATGGCAGCGGACCTCCTCCCACCACAGCACCCGGCTCCCCATCGGCTGTGCCTATTGGCAGGGACCAGCTGGAACTGGAAAGGCTGAAAGTAAGAGCAGGGCAGGGTTTCTGGTGATTGGCATGAGAGACCACTTATGTCACCCTAGAGGCCTGGCCTCCGTGAGCTGATTTGGTGTGATGGCAGAACAGCTGCACACCTTTTTTTTCCACCCCCAAGTGTAATAGCACTTACCATCAAATAATCATTAATCTTCTGTGGAGCTTCCTTGGAAAAGGAAACTCTTGCTTTTGCTTGGAGCAGTTTCAAATCTTTCCCCTCACTTGCTTTCAGGCAACTGAGACTTCTCTTTCTGTATATACCACCCTTAGGACTTCGTTATCCTGTGTAACATGTGGAGGCTGTTTCTTGCCCCTCCTGTGTACATGAAAGCACACACAAACTTAATTTGTACAGTTTGCTGCGGGACCTAGTGGGCGCCTGGTTTGGGGCATTGTTCCCAAGAGCTATTATAGAGTTAGCTGGGGAAGCAGACTCCAGCTTCCAAGCAGGCCTGGGAAGAGGGCCTGTTCAGAGTCAGTGCCCCCAACACCCAAGGTGGCAGGCTCCTGGTGAAGAGGGAGACCCAGGCATCTCAGATCAGCTTCCTCTTTGACTATCACACTGCATTTCAGTAGAAGAAAAGGCTGACCGACTGGTACCTCCTGTTTCACCTTCTTGTAGGTGGCAGGCTGAGTCTTGGGGAAACTCTCTGGAAGGCACTATTTTTACTTAAAACAAGATCAAACCAGAAACCTTTTCACATGTGAGTCCTAAAACTATAAACCGGAACTCTTTCATATGTGATTCCTGAAACTGTAAACAGAAACCTTTTCACATGTGAGTCCTAAAACTGTAAACTGGAACCCTTTCATATGTGATTCCTGAAACTGTAAACCAAAACCTTTTCACATGTGAGTCCCAAAACTAGGAACTGAAACCTTTTCATATGTGATTCTTGAAGCTATAAACCGAGACCCTTTTCATATGTGATTTATAAAGCTATAAACCTGAGATTCTTCCACGTGTAATATCTAAAGTATAAGCCTATATAAAGGCAGAACCTTCCTTTGTGGGACGAGCTGAATTTGGACAAATTGTTCCTCAGCTCCTGGCTATAATAAAGACCTCTTCCTTCCCTATTCGGTGTTGGGGAGCTCTGTTTCTCGAGGTCGCTCCTGCTACAGTTTGATCCAGCAGACCCCAAATATGTCTGTAGCTACTGGTCTCACCTAGCCCCAAGGCGTCCCTCACCTGGCCCCCTTCTTGCAAACTCTGTGTCTCCAAGGGTGTTTGGCCCCAGATGGAGCTTGTCCTTGGAGGACAGAGGTTTGCTGCTGTCCAGGTTGTTACTGAGCATTTGCTTCATGCCTAGCAGTACCTTTCAGGCACTGACAATGCATCTAGTGAGGGAATGATGGGCATGCTAGGGACCCTGAAGATAATTCCAAAAGAAGAAAACGTGAATCATGGCAGCATGGTTGGAATATGTACATGGTCCCCACAGTGACCACTTCTCACTGACAACACCCATTGGATATGTGAGGCCAGAGGATTTATGAATGAGAAAGTCCAAAACAACAATAAAACCTCTGGTCTCGATACTTTATACGTATACCTACTATTTAAAAAAAATTGCTGGCCAGGCATGGTGGCTCACGCCTGTGATAGCAGCACTTTGGGTAACTGAAGTGGGCACATTGCTTGAGCCCAGGAGTTTGAGACCAGCATAAGCAACACAGTCAAAAACCCCCGTCTCTACCAGAAAAAAAAAAAAAAAAAAAAAAAAAAAAAAGCCAGGGGTGGTGGCCTTTACATGCAGCCCCAACTACTCAAGAGGCTGAAGTGGAAGGATAGCTTGAACCCTGGTAAGCAGAGTAAGGCTGCAGTAAGCCAAGATCCTGCCACCGCATTCCGGCCTAGGTAACAAAGCAAGACCCCATTGCAAGAAAAAAATTTTTTTTTTTTTTTTTTTTTAAGTAAGAGGTAATGGTTAGTGTTGCCAGTAGAAGTTGGGTTTTTAATGTATACAACATTGAATATACATGACCCTAAATATACAGCCGTCAATAATACACATTTTACGATTACTAAATGATTGCAGAAATTTTTATTTTTACATATATTTTTTGAGACAGAATCTTGCTCTGTTGCCCAGACTGGAATACAGTGGTGTAGTCTCAGCTCACTGCAGCCTTAATCTCTCTGGTTCAAGAAATCCTCCAGATTCAGCCTCCTGAGTAGCTGGGACTATAGGCGTATGTCATCACACCCGGCTAATTTTTGTATTTTTAGTAGAGACAGACTTTCACTGTGTGGCCTGGCTGGTCTTGAACTGAGCTCAAGTGATCCACCTGCCTTAGCCTGAAAATACTGAGATTGCAGGCATGAGCCATCGCACCCAGACAGCTGAGGTTTTTATTTTGCAATTGTGTCTGTAGTGTGTAGAACAATACTATAGTGGTGGGTTCCCAGGGTGTGCGTGGCACTCGGCAGTGGGGGAGGCGTGTGGAGCAGGTTTTCCCTGGGAGCAAGCCCAGGTGTGTGTGTGGAGTATGCCTCGCGGCTGTCACGACTGCGCAGCTCCTTCTGGAGACAGCTAACAGAGCGGATCAAGATACAACGCTGATCACAACAGGATGTTCCCTCATTTCTTTTTGCAGCATAATGAGTGGCGTGCTTTTGAATCAGCGTGAAGTTTTTCTTCTCCAACGTTTCTCAACAAGTTTAACAACTCTTAACAACTTAACAAGCCTGTGGTTCCAAAATATCACAACTTTGAGGTTAAGTGGCGACAGCTGATGAAGCAGCAAAGTGGTGGTTGGGTGGATTTCAGGGAGACAGTTGAGGCTGGCCTGGGTCCGTGGCCTCATGCTTTCTGACACTGCTGTGCTATTGCCAGTGCTGAGGGTCCCTCTGCGATGCTGAAGGTGTTCACGCCTCATGCAGGGCTCCTCTGCCGTGGCGCTGGGAGAATTGTAAAGGCTCCAGGGAGAAAGGGATGCTTTGACAGAAGTGGGTGTTCTTATGTGTGTTCTCTCCTTCAGCTCTACACAGGGTGTGGTTGAAGAAATATTGATTCGTTCTCCTGATTCCAAATTTAAAATGTCTAGGTGGAAAAATATGTATATTTGAGATATATTTATTTAAAGTATATTTTTAATTTTAAAGATATGTTCATATTATCTTTTTTGCTATTGCTGTTCTTGACCAGTTTTTTATGCTTTATTGTCAGTGGGTGTGGCCTGTAAAGACTTCTGCCATATATGTAATATACCATGTAATATACATGTAATATATATGTAATACACATATAACCATGCTATATGTAAATATTTTACTATCGTTCTTTTTAGTTTTTCATAGTTAAAAAAAATTTTTGGCCAGGCACAGTGGCTCACACCTGTAATCCCAGTACTTTTGGGAAGCAGAGGCAGGTGGATCACAAGGTCAGGAGGTCGAGACCATCCTGGCTAACACCGTGAAACCCCGTCTCTACTAAAAGTACAAAAAATTAGCCGGGTGTGGTGGCACGTACCTGTAGTCCCAGCTACTTGGGAGGCTGAGGGAGGAGAATCTCTTGAATCCAGGAGGTGGAGGTTGCAGTGGGCTGAGATCATACTACTGCACTCACTCCAGGCTAGGTGACAGAGGGAGACTGCATCTCAAAAAAAAAAAATCTTCATCTGGTGGAATTCATCAATATTTTCTTTGTTCACTGTCTTCATTAGACATTGATGTGTATAGAATGACATGTTAACTGCTCAATGATAATAGACAATGATTATTGTCATAATAATAAAAATCATTTCAGAGGGCCTCATTTTACTTGCAAAACATGGGCTTTCGGGAGGAGCACAATGAAGTGGATACCTCCCTAGAGTGTAATCTATGAGTATGTACTGGCAGGAGAAAAAGAGGAAGAAGAGAGGGACAGTTTCCTTCCTCTGTCAAGTCATGACAGCTGTCTCAGAGCACAACCCACACTTAATGTGGACGCAGAAAATGGATTTCTTAGGCTATCTTTCAAAGAAAATCCCCCTGGCTGGTGGTATCATCTGCTCTGCCAGTGATGCCCATAAAATGATTCCAAGGCACTACATTGCTCTTAAGTCTCTGTCAACTACCAAAGAGTTATGTTTGATTAATGGTTTATGTTTCAGTATTAGTCACACTAGGCTCTGAGCTACTCGAAGGCATGTAACCCCAGGTTCTGGAACCTTGTAATATGCAGATGCAAATACTTGCTAGATGAACATTTGAAAAAAGTATGTTTTAACAGTTTTCGAGTATTTTGGCACTTGTTTTGAAATGTATGGAGTGGAAAGAAGTAGGGTGTTTGCATTCTAGTCCAGGTCCAAGCACCAAGGGGTTGACTAATCTTAGGTAACTGATTTTTTTGTGTGTGTGCCTCAGTTTCCTCATTTGTTAAAAGGGCATTAGGCAAAATGATCTCAGAGGTACTTTTCAGTGAGAATTCTATGATTATAGATTATAAATTAAATGTCCAGTTAATTGGGTTATCCTGTATTTTTAAAACTGTGTTTAAAAAGAGAATAGATTATAAAAGAAACCATCAACCTTTTTATAGCTTCAAAGGTATTGCTTTAATTTGGATTTACTGTTCTCATGATTTTCAATACAATGCACTTTACAATATAATAGAATTCATATTACAAATATAAGTACATTGAAATCAATGTTGGACGATTAAGAACGAGAAGACAAAATAGGCTTTCTATCTAGAGCTGTGCTTGCTGTCCACTATGGCAGTGAAACGTGGCTAGTCTGAATTAAGATGAGCTATAAGTGCTAAATACTAATTGGATTTTGAAGGTTATGGAAAAGAATCTCATTAGTGATTTGATATTGATTTACATATTGAAATAATTATGTCTAAATATATCTTAAAAATTAATTTTTCCTGCTTTTCTTTTTAAAATGTGGCTACCAAAAATTACAATTACAGATGTAGGTCATATGTGTTTCTGTTACTATACATTCATCACATAAGGAGACATTTCCATCAACCACTGTGGTCCCCTAAGATGATAATGGAGCTGAAAAATTCCTAATACCTACTGATGTGGTAGCCAACCAACACATTACCTTTTCTGTGTTTAGATACACACATATCATGATGCTACAACTGCCTACAGTATTCAGTAGAAAATACACTGTATCAGGTGTGTAGCACAGGTGTGTAGTAGCTTTGTGTAACTAATGTGTGCACAAGAAGGAAATCGTGATAATGTCGCTGCTCGTACTGCCTTGCCCTGCCTTGTCCTTCTTTTCTGGCCCGAGGCCCCAGTACTGCACAGTACAAGAGATTCCAGGCACCGGGGATACTGCCAGATGCTTTCACCATCCCCGCCGGCGGCGCTGCCACCTCCGCGGTCCCGCTGAGGGCCCGGGCCCAGGTCAGGCGGCAGGGCAGCCACGGCGCGCCACCACGAATCCCGCTAGCCGGGGAGGTCGGGCCGGACCACGGGGGCCGTACGAGGGCTGGGTCCTAAGGGCCGGAGGCGAGGTAGGCCCGCGACCCGCAGTCGGCCCGCGACCCGCAGTCGGCCCGCGACCCGGAAGCGGGCTGGGGGGCGCTGCCCAGAGACCAGACCCTCCCCTAGGCCGCGTATCCACCTGGGAGCGGCCAGGGGCGGGGACCGAACTCGAGGGTGCCGAGGGCGGGATCGGACTCGGCTTGGGCGTGAGATGGCGGCGGCAGCTGTGAGCGGCGCCAAGCGGAGCCTGCGGAACGAGCTGAAGCAGCGTCTGCGGGCGATGAGCGCCGAGGAGCGGCTACGCCAGTCCCGCGTACTTACCCAGAAGGTGCGAGACCGCCTGCAGCGGAAGCCGAGGCGGTCAGAACCCCTGAAGGCCTGGCGGCCGGCGCTTGCGGATCCATGCGGATTCCGCGCAGGCGCTGGGCTAGGCGCCCCGGCACGCGCACGTCCCCCTCCAGGCGCGCCCACGTTCCACCCCTGGCGCGCGCACGTGCCCTCGTTCTGGTCCAGATGCTCTCGGGAACTATGGCGGGGAGAGGGGCCGGAGATGAGAGTTGTGGGGCTGAAGAGGGACAGGGCGGCGGTGGTTGACAGATTTCTCTCTGGGAGGAGAGTTCGTTTGCATGAGTGGCATCTGTGCTGCCTGAAAACTCCTCAGTGGGGATGACGGCACTGTGGTGAGAGCAGGGTGAGAACAGAAGTTTGTGGTAGAGGAGATGGGTGAACACCTGAGCGCCAGGTGAGTCCTAAAGATAAAGAGCTACGAATAAGACTCCAGTTATATCAGTAAATGACCAGAGAAAGATGCAGGTGCTTCAAACGAGGGAGCACTCAAAAAGGTGTGGAGATGCCAAAGGGTGGAACTCAGATATTGACTGCACTCCGTTAAGTATACGGAGGGCTAAGTCTGTGTCTCCTGAGCTCCAGGGCCTCAGCATTAAATGCTTTTTCTTGAGTGAATGAAAGGAAGACGTGTCTGTCATACCCAGGCTTCCCAAGAACGTAGGAAGCAGAAGACAGAAATTTGAGGAGTAACTGAGGGTCCCTGTTTGTTGGTTAGCAGACCTTGGTTTTATGACTTTCACCGACTCCACTGCTATGTATTTTCAGTCTTTCTATGTAATGGCAGGTTTTTTTTTTTTTTTTGGTCAATAAAACGGCAGTCATATCCTGTCGTGAAGGCATGTTCTAAAGAGTTTTGGGGGACTCATTTTTGTTAGACACAAGGGGAAGAAAAACTTAATGTCCCCTGAATAAGTACATATTTGTAGTTCTTTTGTAAGTCAGACTGGTGATCTGTCTTCCCAACATCATGTCTCAGAGATACTGGTGGATATTTGGAGACTTGATGTTCCTTGGAATTAGTTTTACCATCAGGCGTTCTTAATTACCCTTCACTGTTCCATTATCCATTATTTACTTAAATTCAAGGTACCCATGGGTTAAAGCAGTAAAGCAAATATGCTCATTTCACCCATCTCTTCATGTATGTAGGTGTGCATGAGGGAATCTAATTTGGTCTTTCAAACAGAAATATTTTAACTATTATGAGGAAGCACTGCTAGGTGTTTTAGTAGACATAAAAGATATAGACTCTTGTCCTTACTATGTAGTTGTTTAAAATTTAGCTAATTCATTCACATATGTTGAACACCTATGTAGTGCACACTTGGCCATGCACTGGGTTGCGGAGATGAAAAAGATAGGATTGTTGCTCTAAAGGAGCAGAGAGCCTAGGAGAGGAAACAGACATGAAGAAAGAATTGCACCCCCCTCGGGTTCAAGCGATTCTCCTGCCTCAGCCTCCCCAGTAGCTGGGATTACAGACGTCCCCCACCACGCCCAGCTAATTTTTTTTTTTGGTCTCTAGTGGAGATGGAGTTTCGATATGTTGGCCAACCTGGTCTCAAACTCCTGATTTAGTGATCTGCCTGCCTTGGCCTCCCAAAGTGCTGGGATTACAGGTGTGAGCTACTGCGCCCAACTTGAACTTTAATATTTTCTATTCTATTTCATTTAAAAATTCTGATTGTAGCCCACTGTTGATTTCATGACTAACCAATGGATCATTGCTGGAAACATCAGTGTACTGTGTAGTGTTTTGCCATAGTGAATGCTCAATAAAGGTGTTAAATTATGTTTTTCATTTAGAAAAGCATATTTATTCTTATTGGCACTGCACCTTTTTATAATTCAGAAATTTGTCAGAGAAGTAATTTATATGGTAAAGAAATTCAGCTTTATGTCATATCTTGAGTCCATAACTAAGATGAGGAAATTAGTGCCCTTTTACTCACTATGTTTTCTACTCCCTTTGTCAGTTTCTGACATCTATATTGTTATGTTGTCAAGTTTTGTAATATTTAAACTTTGTTCTGTAACTATGAGTCTACTGAGCAGTATTTGTGACCGATTTCCAAACATGAGATTTCAGGAAATAGTATTTACAGTAAACAGTATTTACAAAAATATGTAAAGCACTGAATTATTCTTTGTATTTTTGTTCTACAGATGGTATTCATCATAGAACCAAGTTGTATGATTAAATATGTAAGAAAAGACTTATAACTTTATGTCACTAGATATGTGTAGCTCGGAAGGTAATGTTCCAAGTGTCAGTACCAAAGCTTTTCTTTTTCCCCCCATATTGCTCAAAACCATTCTCTATTTTGCTTTGTTCTTCTCATTTGGAGTATATGTCTAATTTAGTTCTGTATTTCTCCAGGAGCTTCTGATTGCCTTTATTTTTCTGTTTTTGACAAATCAAGAATATGCGTTTATCTTATCAATTGATTCTTTTTCATTGTCTGTTAAAATAAATCCACTCTCTTTTTGAAAACACTCCAGCCTCTTGCTTTTTGTGGTCTGATTGCCCCTGGCCCATTGCACAGCCATTGCCCTGGGGTTCCTCCTCACTCCACTTCTGAGTTAGGGCTGCTTTTTGAGTCTAGCATCTTTGTCTTTCCTGCATTCTTTTCCCTTCATCTTTTTAGAGTGTATCTTCAGATAATTTTTTTTGAGGACGTATCTATGGGGGTGGTAAACTTTTAAATATACATTAGGAAATGTTTTACCCTTATACTTGATTGATAGTTTGAATTTCAAATTTAAAATTATTTTCCTTGTTCTGCTCAGCCCCCATGGCCCCTTGGCCCCCATTCAGTATGGAGACTAGTATTTATCTTCTTCTTCTTTTTTTTTTTTTGAGATGGAGTTTCACTCTTGTTGCCCAGGTTGGAGTGCAGTGGCGTGATCTCGGCTCAACATCTGCCTCCTGGGTTCAGGTGGTTCTTTTGCCTCAGCCTCTCAAGTAGCTGGGACTATAAGCATGTACCACTGTGCCTGGCTAATTTTGTATTTTTACTAGAGATGGGGTTTCACCATGTTGGTCAGGCTGGTCTCAAACTCCTGACCTCACGTGATCTACCCGCCTTGGCCTTCCAAAGTGCTGGGATTACAGGCATGAGCCAAGTGTATCTCCTTTGATTATTTCTTTTCCTTTGTGTCTTTCTGGAACTCTCGTTGATCAGATAATAAAAGTCATAGATTGATCTTCTCTGGTTCTTAACATTTTTTTCATTTTTCCTATTTTTGCCTTTTCCCCCCTACTCCAAGGCTTTCTCCTAAGTTGTTTTAATTTTGTTAATCACAATTTTAGTTCCCAGTGATTATTTCATAATTCTCTGATTGCTTCTCCCCAGAGCAGTCTATTGTTTTAGAAATGCCTGTAATCCCAGCACTTTGGGAGGCTGAGGAGGGCAGACCATCTGAGGTCAGGAGTTCGAGACCAGCCTGACCAACATGGAGAAACCCTGTCTTTACTAAAAATACAAAATTAGCCGGGTGTTGTGGTGCATGCCTGTAATCCCAGCTATTCGGGAGGCTGAGGCAGGAGAATCGCTTGAACCTGGGAGGCAGAGGTTGCAGTGAGCTGAGATCATCCTGGGCAATAAGAGTGAAACTTCATACCAAAAAAAAAAAAAAAAAAATTAAAGAAATGCAATTTTCTTCTTGAGTTTGTCTGAGAAAACGAATTAGAATTTCAAAAAATTATCTGTCATCTTTGTCCATTTTTTTCTTCCCATCTTGTTTTTTTTTCCCATCCATTTTGTATTTTTGCTTTTCAGAATGTTTGATGATCTTTTATTATCTGTACATATTTGTGAATGAAGGTATCATAGCTAATGGGGATTTCCTCTGCCTTTTATGGTTTGCTTTGGGATTCCAAGGGAGGAATGGATTCTGCCTATCCTGCATCCTTCTTCTCTGAGTGTTGTGATCTGCTGCTGTTTTGTCAGTAAAATACTGTCCCATCCACTCATTGTCTTAAAGAAAGTAGTCAGGTCTTTGTTCTCTTATTCTCAGTACTGTAATGGTTTTTCTTTTTTGCGTTTCTTTACCATCATATAAATGGGATTTGAGGGAGGAAGATAAGTGTGTGCACAGTCTCACACTGAGTGTTAACTGATATTTATTACAGCTTATTAAATCTTGATCTTCTGTATTCTGCTGTCAAGAGAGCTAAAAGGATACCTAACTTTCTCATATAGTACTTGGATGCCAGTAGCCCCAGGCCTGCCCAAGTCTGGGTTTCACATTTCCTTTCTTTGCCTGTTTCAGGCCTCAAAACAATTTTGTAACTTTTCAGAGTGTGAGAGTTAACTTTCTTCCTTGGTTTAGTTTGATGTGCTCTATCTACTTAATTTCTGTTTCCTTTTTTACTAGTAATAACTTGACTTTCTGTTCCTGTATCTTTCTGCCATTCATACTTATAAGCTACTTTTATGGCTTAAAAATATATAATAATAACAAAAGTTCTAAGAAGTCCTATAAAGAATAAAAGTATTCTTTTCTTTTTAGTTTGGAGAACAGGGAAGAACAGAAAAGGAAAGGAAAAAAAGAGAGCTGGCCAGTCATAGTGGCTCACACCTGTAATCCCAGCACTTTGGGAGGCCCAGGTGGGTGGATCACTTGAGCTCAGGAGTTCGAGACCAGCCTGAGTTACATGGTGAAACGCTGTCTCCACAAAAAATACAAAAAATCAGCCGGACATGGTGGCATGTGCCTGTGGTCCCAGCTACTCCGGAGGCTGAGTTGAGAGGATCACCTGAGCCCAAGAGACAGAAGTTGCAGATTGCACCACTGCACTCCAGCTTGAGCAAAAGAGGGATACCCTGTCTTTAAAAAGAAAAAAGAAAAAAAAAATGAAAAAAGAGAAAAAGAGGGCTAAGGGCTAACTTCTGAGTCTGGATAAGTTCCTGAGAGTGTTGACATTTCTATGATGAGCAAAGCTCAGTTCCCTTCTCCTGCCTGATAAATGATTCAGCTGAATATGGTTTCTTTCATCAGGATCTGCCCCCACCCCATAATTGTGAATATTTTAATATTCAATTGAACAGATGAATTTTAGGAAATGGGATGGGGTTGGTAGAGCTAAGAGAGAATTGTAAGACATGGTCTCTGCCTCAGAGAGCTCAGTGCATGGACCGGTTAGGGATACCACATTTAGGGCACATGAAACAATTCATGATCCATTCATGACAGTACATCATTATTAAGTTATATATTAACTCTAAATGTAGTGAAGTGTTCTGCAGAAGTTAGGAAAAGTTAGGGCTTGCACTGGGCTTTAAATGGGTTGAATTTGGGAGGAGAGAGAAGCCTGACAATCCAAGGAGTGGAGGAGCTTATGGGAACCAAGGTTCAGAGAGAAAGCAGACTGTAGGGGAAGCATGTGAAATGACCAAAGACTACTGAAATGGGTAGGTGGGAATCAAGCCTGGAATTCTCTAGAAAGACAGCTTGTCTCCATAGTGACCTTTTAATGAGTTTTCACACCTACCAGAGTGGGTGTGCCAGGAAGCGATAAAAGGAGCAGGTAAGTGCTGGGTCCCAAACTAAAAGCCTTTAGGATGCATCACTGTCTGACCTGCTGTATCACTCTGCCCTTTTTTTTTCTTTATAACATTTAAAGAAATTGTAGAAGGCTGAGAGAGAAAGGAGGAACTGTTAAGGGGAGTTGCTAAATTTAGTCTTGGAAAATATAATTGCCATAATTTCCCATTTAGGTGATTGCCCACAGTCAGTATCAAAAGGCCAAAAGAATTTCCATCTTTCTGAGCATGCAAGATGAAATTGAGACAGAAGAGATCATCAAGGACATTTTCCGGCGCGGCAAAATCTGCTTCATCCCTCGGTACCAGTTCCAGAGCAGTCACATGGATATGGTGAGAATAGAATCACCAGAGGAGATTTCTTCACTTCCCAAAACGTCCTGGAATATTCCTCAGCCTGGTGAGGGTGACATTCGGGAGGAGGCCTTGTCCACAGGTGAGTATTATGGTGTTAGGATATTGTTAGATTCTGACCGGTCATTAGAGCTCAGATCCACCTGTCATGTGTGGGTCACTGGAAGCCACTTTTCTGGTGGGGATTAATTTGTATTTCGCCTATGTTCCAAGACACCTGTATTACCTTGTTTAGGATGTGATGCCTTTTGAAAACTGTGAAATGTAAAATAATAATATAGTTGACTTCTCACATATTGTTACCCTAACCTTGTGGGTTGGATTATATTTCCCTTAATAATTATTTCCTGTGGTTTCAGTTATGGTTGGCTTGCTAATGAGCATATTATTGTTAATGCTAATGAGCACTTTTTTTTCGTTTGTTTGTTTGTTTTTAAGACGGGGTTTCACCATGTTGGTCAGGCTGGTTTTGAACTCCCAACCTTAGGTAATTCGCCCACCTTGGCCTCCAAAGTGCTTGGATTACAGGCGTGAGCCACCATGCCTGGCCTATTGAGCAGTTATATCTCCAGCTTAGACCTGAAAACTACTTTCTGGACATCTCTACTTGGATGTCACATGCATATCCCAAACATGAGATGTTCCAAACTGAGTCCTTGTCCCCTCAACCTCGACTACCTACCGTGTGTTTATCTCAGGAGATGGCACCACCACCCACCCAGCTGACCCTGCTAGAAATGTCCAGGTCATCCTTGACCCCCCTCTTTCTCTTGTGCCTCACATGTGGTCTATTGCTAAGTTCTGATGATTTTACCTGCTGCATATGTCCTGAATCTGTCCATTTCTCTCCAACTCACTGCTACTACTGCAGTGTAAGCTGACATCTTCTCCTGCCTGTGTTCCCGGAAAGGGCTCCTCTCTGTTCTTTCTCTCCATGTCTTCATCCTCTCTTCCCTCTCTATTGGTTATTTAAAAGTAATTGAAACAAGATTTTGAAAACACAAATCTGCCGCTTCTTTCCCCTCCTTAAAGTCTTTCTGTGACTTACTGTTGCCCTTAGATTGAAGTAAACACTCCTTAACAAGGTTCTTCCTGATCGTGGCCCTGCTTACCTTTCTATTTTCACAACTTTCTCTCCCTACCTCATAGTCTGAATTCCAACCACTCTGAGTATCTCTGTTTCTCAACCCCACTTTGCCTTCTCTACTGCTGGGTCTTAATACATGCTGTTCTCTGGCCAACAGCTGCTTGGGAAATTTTGTCATTATGAAACAGGCAAAGAGCTGAAAGCAAAACAAGCTAAGGGCTTTTTTTTTTTTTTAAATATAATGCCTGAAACCCATCTTAGAGATGTATATTTTTGACTAAGACTTAAATGGCTGCAAAGAAGCCCCAGAACAACTTTATGCAGTCTGTGCTCAGTTTCTGCCCCTTCCAACATAATACCATGGCCTTTAAAGTCAGTATGATGGAGTGGGAGGGGAGAGGGTCACGGACTTGTGACAGTAGGGATTATGTACATTGCTAGTTTCACTTTCCCTGTGTTATCCAATCTTGGGCTTTGCTAGATGTTTAGGCACCAAAAATACATTCAGATCTACCTCCGTCATGTCCTGCATCAGTAGGCCAGATGAATGCCAGCATTTTAAAACTCTTTCCATATTTTCAAGGGGAAAGATTGCAAGCATTTTAAGGCAATGAAATAAGAAGGGATACAGAGTGTTGGAGAGCAGTCTAGGCTTACAGATAAGGAAAAACAGGAAATTATAGCTACTGACTTTGTTCAAACTTAATGAAGCTACTCGCAGGCTTAAGGATGGAACCCAGGATACTGTCCCAATCCCGGTGACCCTGTTAACAGCTCCTTCAATGCTTGCATCATCTATAATGTGCCTGCTAATTGAAATTTTACTTGGTTTTCTCCAGTAACCAATTCTTCTAGAGGCAGCTTATTCCTTTAAGAACTGCTCTGCTTCTTCTAGAACATCTTCCCTGGGTTGACCTAAAGGGTGTCACTTTGAACTTCCCTGCATTTTTTCTAGCTCTATTCAAGTACAGCAGTGAAAAGACTAAGGAAGAAGCATGATTTTTCCTTTTGACTTATTTGCACTTCCTGGTTAGGATAACCTCAATCCAAATAAGTGAGTCAGTCATTTATGTATGGGTTGATTTTGGTTTTTCTGGTTTTTTTTTTTTTTTTTTTTTTTTGAGACGGAGCCTCCCTTTGTCGCCAGGCTGTAGTGTAATGGCGTGATCTCAGCTCACTGTAACCTCTGCCTCCTGGGTTCCAGCTATTCTCCTGCCTCAGCCTCCCGAGTAGCTGGGATTATAGGCTTGTGCTATGACCCCTGGCTAATTTTGTATTTTTGCTAGAGACAGAGTTTCACCATGCTGGTCAGGCTGGTCTTGAACTCCTCAGATGATCTGCCCACCTTGGCCTCCCAAAGTGCTGGGATTACTGGCGTGGGCACTGCACCCAGCCTATATATGGTTTTTAGCATGTCATTTGGCACATAAGAGCTGTCGAATAAATGGTAATTTATTAATTTTAAGCAAGGAAGTGAGAATTATTTATTATAAGATAAACTCATTACTAGCCAAGTGGTTAACATTTTGATAATTTTCAGGAGGTATTTTCACACATCTGCTTTGTGTCAGACACTATTTTAGGCATGGAAAGATAAAGTCCTGATTTGAAGGGACTCACACTGTAGCTGGTGAGACAGAAAATGAATGTAAACAGAATATTCCATCCTTTTGTATATGTCAAATATAAGTGTCAAATGAAAAGATACTGAACATTAAAAACATAGAAATTTAGAATATGGTCCTGAATAGAAAAAAGTCCTCCAAAAAAAACCTCCACAACTGATTGTTCATTTGTTTTCTCCTCCATAGTACTTATTCATGCTGTAGTTTTGGTAACAGTGGCTTTCTTCCCCTCATGCATTTTTCTTTGCAGATATTTGCAATCTGGGCTGTAAAGGGGTAGGGGATTATACCAATAGTTTCTCAAAACTGCAGTCTGGGGTCAAAGCTCACTGCTGTTGTTTATGGAAATGTTTGAGTAGGCAGTCTCGGCTGTTTGTTATCTCCTAATATCACACTCTGTGCGCAGATTTCTACTTGTATCAGCAACTTAAAATGTGGCAACTTCAGTGCTTAAGCGTAAATCTAGCTTCACTGTGTTTGTGACAAGCTGATCAGCATCAGACTGCCCTTGGTGTTGCCTTTGTTGTCTGTTTATCTTTCTTGTTTGCCCACATTATCAGAGCTTAGAAGAGTGAGCCTTTGTGTCTTCAGCTGCAATTAAAAGTTCCTAAGCAAAAATTTCCCATGGGCTATTCTTGTATTACATAAATAGCAAAAGAAATAGATTGCTAAATGAAACAGAGGGTCTGATTCTTTCCCAAGTTTGTGCTTAAGATAAGGGCTGCTTGGGAAGTTAGATTAGCTAGGAATTTTTCCAGTGCAAGTATATAGTCTGATTCAACCTGACTTAAGCAAAAATGAGATTTTATTTGCCCAGTGACTGAAAAGTTCACAGAAGGGCTGGCTAGGTCAGTGGCATTAGGCGCCAATCTATCTCTGCCTTTTGGCTTTGCTTCCATCTATGTTAGTTTCATTTTTGGTGCGACGTGGTGGCCCATGGCAGCTCTAGTTCCATGGCATCCTTACTGCCAGCAGTAAATAACAATTTTGTTTTTATTGTTCTGCTCCTAACTCCCCTTGACCCAAGCAGGCATCTTGAAATTAATCACTATGGCCAGAGATATGGAATAGGCTGAGTGGTTTAGGCCTGGGTCTTATGTGCCCATCCCTGACCCATTCTCTGTGACCAGGAAGAAAAGAAGTGCCAATTGACTTAGACTAGGTCATATACCCATCTCAGCAGCCCTACTTAAATCACCGAGCTGAGAGTAGGGTGAGTGTTGTATTTCCAGAACAAGGGCAGTGGATACTGGTGAGCCAAAAACCAAACTCACCTATGCTGTCAATCATTTCTGAAATTCTGCAGAACATAATAAGCTCTTTGCAGTCATACCTTTGCCAGGGCTAATTTTTTTTTTTTTTTTTTGAGATGAAGTCTCGCTCTGTTGCCCAGGCTGGAGTGCATGGCGTGATCTCAGCTCACTGCAATCTCTTCCTCTGGGGTTCAAGCAAGTCTCCTGCCTCAGCTATTAGCTGGGACTGCAGGTGCATGCTGCCATGCCTGGCTAATTTTTTGCATTTTAGTAGAGATGGGGTTTCACCATGTTGCCCAGGCTAGTCTCAAACTCCTGAGCCCAGGCAATCCGCCTGCCTCGGCCTCCCAAAATACTGGGATTACAGGTGTGAGTCACTGTGTCCAGATGCTGATTTTTAATTTATGATCTTCCTGTAGGCTTTCTGGGAATCAATATCTATGTTTGGGTACTTGAGCCATAACTTAATGATCATAATGAAGACTTTCTTGTCCTGAAATAAAACATTTTAAAGTAATTGAGTGGGGCATCATCAAGGACAGAGTCTTTGAACAACCCTTCTAGGTTGTTCATGATCAGTACTTTTGGGAGGTTGTGATTGGTTCACTGTGAGTAACTCACATTGACTTCATTTCTTTGTTTGGCACCTGCAAGAATATAATAAAAGATGGCGGGTATGGATTTCATCAAGGCATTTGATAGAGTCATGATATCCGCAGGAGGCTGGAGAAATTTGAATTGGGTCATAATACTTTATTCAGAAAAGATGTGTAGAGTACCTGCTCTGTGGGAGGTGTGATGGGGACATAGCAGGGAACAGCATGGAACTGGTCCCAGTGTTGTGGAGTTAACTAGTCCGTTGACCTCACAGAAATAGGTTTGTGCCGGCATGTAACAGGGCTCTCTCCTTTGTGCTGTCCTGTTCAACTTTTTGTTGAACTTTTAGCTTTTCTCTACTTTTGCTGAACACTTAGGTGTCTCACTATTCCTTATTTTCAGCATGTCTAAATTCATTCTTATTATTCTTTGTGTGTTTTTCATATTTCTTTTAGAAGCTCCTTTGTAGACGTGGAATTATCCTTGCCTCCTTCCCACCATCCAGTGATTACCAGATTTTTCTTTGTAGTGTTTTTATCACCTGTCTTTCTGTAATTCCAGTTTTGGGGGAATTCTTTGTCTACAGCTTTCATTCTTCATATGTGTTCAATTGGCTTCCTGGCCATATTAATTTTCTCAAAGTACCTTTGTGTACAGGTCTTCTACCCTATTCAAGCCTCCTCTGTATGCAGGTAGATCTGTATACCTGAGCAAACAGTGGTTCCTGCCAGTTGTTGCCAAAAGAAGGGACATTGGATGAAATCCAGACATTCAGGCCACTTTCTGGGCCTTATCTGCCTTTCTTTTTTCATTTTTAAATTTTTTTTGAGACGGAGTGTCACTCTGTCACCAGGCTGGAGTGTGGTGGTGTGATCTCGGGTCACTGCAACCTCTGGCTCCCGGGTTCAAGTGATTCTCCTGCCTCAACCCCCTGAGTAGCTGGGACTACAGGCGTGTGCCATCATGCCCAGCTAATTTTTGTATTTTTAATAGAGACGGGGTGTCACCATGTTGACCAGGTGGCTCTCGATCTCTTGACCTCATGATCCACCTGCCTCAACCTCCCAAAGTGCTGGGGTTACAGGCATGAGTCACTGTGCCTGGCTTCCTTCCTGCCTTTCTACCTTAATAATTGTGCCTCCTTGGTATAGTTTTTATTTCAGCCAGAGTGGTCTGCTGGAAGACAGTATTTCCTAGTAATAGAGAATACGGATTTGAGAATCAGACCAGCCTGGATTTGAATTCTAATTTTGCTCCTTTCTAATTGTGTTACCTTGGGAAGATCACTTAACTTCTTAGAGTTTCAGTCTTATCTGTAAGTGGATTCAGACCTACCTTATATTATCTGTTAGGGAGCTTAAATGAGATAATATATGAATAGTGTTTGACACATAGTAGGTGCCCAGTAAAAATGCCCTTGTTGCTACTGTGGCTGCTGTTGTTTTTGCTGCTGTTGAGTGGTCAAGCATAGCATAATGTTATGTGCTTACTGTGAAAGTGATTTTGTTTATACCATTTTCCAGGCTAGAATGTATTGTGTTTCTTCAAGATAGTCTCTTCTAGTCTGGTGCTTAAGATCACTAGCTTTGGAGTCAGACTGATCTGAGTTTGAATTTGGCCTTTACCACTTGGGCAGAATTAGTTAACATCTCCAAGTACAAATTTCCCCATCTGAAAATTGGAGATAATTACAGTATTGACTGTGTTGTTGAGAGGATAAAGTAAGATGATGTATGTAAAGTGTCTAGTACAGCTTGCCATGTAGTCAGGGATCAATACATGGCAGTTATTACAATAAGCAGAATTTTTTTCCCCAAACCTTCCCTGGCTACCTGCAATGTACTACTGTAGTCCCTTTCTTCTCTCATTCTTACGTACTTGGCACTTTACATATATTACCATAGATGTTTTGTTAATTCTTTTTGGAAGTATATTCCTTTTCTTTTATTCCTTTTTTTCTTTTTGAGATGAAGTCTCACTCTGTCTGCAGGCTGGGGTGCAGTGGCACGATCTCGGCTCACTGCAACCTCTGCCTTCTGGATTCAAGTGATTCTCCTGCCTCAGTCTCCTGAGTAGCTGGGATTACAGGTGCACGCCACCATGCCTGGCTAATTTTTGTATTTTTAGTAGAGACGGGGTTTCGCCGTGTTGATCAGGCTAGTCTTGAACTCCTGACCTCATGATCTGCTTGCCTTGGCCTCCCAAAGTGCTGGGATTACAGGCATGAGCCACTGCATCCGGCAGTATATCCCTTTTCTTTGCTAATAGACTTAGACTCTTTAGGAGCAGAGGCCTTCTTCTAAATCAGTACCTAGTCATGTGGTTTATGTTGTAGACTTTCAGTAAAAGTTCCCTGAGGTGAAGCTCACAGTTTTGAATTCAAACAATGCCTGTATAAATGAGTAGATGACCAACACTTAATAGCTATGAGAGAAAAGCTGCATGTAAAAAACTATATGCATGTTCCCAGGGTCACTTTAAGAAGTATACCAGGGTTATTTGTTTTATAAGGCACTGAAACTTGTTTTTAGAGGCAAGGTCTCACTCTGTTGCCCAGACTGGAGTGCAGGGGTGTAATCCTAGCTCACTGTAACCTTGAACTCCTGGCTCAAGTGATCCTGCAACCTCAGCCTCTTGAGTAGCCAGGACTACACCTGCACACCATCGTGCCTGACTAATTTTCGGTAGAGACAGGTCTACTCTGTTGCCAAGGCTAATTTTGAACTCCTGCCCTCAAGCAGTCCTCCTGCCTTGGCCTCCCAGAGTGCTGGGATTATAGGTGTGAGCCACCGCACCCAAGCAACATTTTTTATATTTGTGAGTAAAGAGTTAACATCAATCCCGGACTAAGCTGGGCCTGCCTGGGGGAATAAACTTGAAACTTACCTTCTCTCAGCACTAGTTTTGGGGACGCCATAGAGTTGTGATAACGTGGGATGTACCTGTACCTGCCTGTTACTGTGTGCTACTACACCTGAATTGGGAGCTATGAGTTGGCATGGAAGCCCGGGGTCTGCAGAACTATATCTGTATAAAAGATGGGCAGGAAATGGAGGTTGCAGCTTCTCTGTGTGAAGGTGACTTCTGTGCACGTTGGTTCTTGCTGCACCCTGTGTGAGTGAGGAGGCAAAAGAAGTGGTGTAGTGAGGTAGGTGCTGGGCCCTGGGTGAGGTAAAGATGCTGAACCTGCCGTATCTCCTCTTCTGTGTCCTTCTGTAAGGCTAAGTACATGGAGTAATACTTAGATTGTTTCCTGAGCCTGAGTGCCTGGTCAAACCTATAACAGCTGCTGGGTCAATACATGTTCTCAATCCAGTTTCTGGGTTTGTTTTTTATTTTTTATTGGGGTTGGGCAGTGCAGCTTAAATAACATTTATTTTCTGACAGTCTGGGTAATTTTAGTAATATTCTGTGGAGACTCTAACACTAGTGGTCCCACCAGTGACTGTCAACTTGTCTATGAGAATGTTTAATTTTTATTAAGACAAGAAATAAGTGCTTATAAGATCCTATATGGTATGATATATATATTTTATTATTATTGTTATACTTTAAGCTCTGGGGTACATGTGCAGATCATGCAGGATTATTACATAGGTATACACATGTCTTGGTGATTTACTACATCCATCTCCCACCATCTACGTTAGGTATTTCTCCTAATATTATCCCTCCCCAATCTCCCCACCCCCTGCTATCCCTCTCCTAGCCCTCCAACCCCCAACAGGCCCCAGTGTGTGATGTTCCCCTCCCTGTGTCCATATGTTCTCATTGTTCAATACCCACTTATGAGTGAGACCATGTGGTGTTTGGTTTTCTGTTCTTGTGTCAGTTTGCTGAGAATGATGGTTTCCAGCTTCATCCATGTCCCTGCAAAGGACATGAACTCATCCATTTTTATGACTGGAAAGTATTCTGTGGTGTATATGTGCCACATTTTCTTTATCCAGTCTATCAGTGATGGGCATTTGTGTTGGTTCCAAGGCTTTGCTATTGTGAACAGTGCCTCTGTGAACATACGTGTGCATGTGTCTTTATAATGGGACAATTTATAATCCTTTGGGTATATACCCAGTAATGGGATTGCTGAGTCAAATGGTATTTCTATTTCTAGATCCTTGAGGAATCACCACACTGTCTTCCACAATGGTTGAACTAATTTACACTCCCACCAATAGTGTAAAAGTGTTCCTGTTTCTCCACATCCTCTCCAGCATCTATTGTCTCCGGATTTTTTAATGATTGCCATTCTAACTGGTGTGAGATGGCATCTCAGTGTGGTTTTGATTTGCATTTCTCTAATGACCAGTGATAATGAGCATTTTTTCATATGTTTGTGGCTGCATAAATGTCTTCTTTTGAAAAGTGTCTGTTCATATCATTAGCCCACATTTTGATGGGGTTCTTTTTTTTTCTTGTAAATTTGTTTAAGTTCTTTGTAGATTCTGGATATTAGCCCTTCGTCAGATGGGTAGATTACCAAAGTTTTATCCCATTCTGATGGTTGCCATTTCACTCTAATGATTGTTTCTTTTGCTGTGCAGAAGTTCCTAAGTTTAATTAGATCCCAGTTGTCTATTTTGGCTTTTGTTGCTATTGCTTTTGGTGTTTTAGTCATGAAGTCCTTGCCTGTGCCTACGTCCTCAATGGTACTGCCTAGGTTTCCTTCTAGGGTTTTTATGGTGTTAGGTCTTATGTTTAAATCTTTAATCCATCTGGAGTTTATTTTTGTATAATGTGGAAGGAAGGGGTCCAGTTTCAGCTTTCTTCACATGGCTAGCCAGTTTTCCCAACACCATTTATTAAACAGGGAATCCTTTCCCCATTGCTTGTTTTTGTCAGTTTGTCAAAGATCAGATGGTTGAATATGTGTGGTATTGACTCCGAGACCTCTGTTCTGTTCCATTGGTCTATATCTCTGTTTTGGTACCAGCACCATGCTGTTTTGATTACTGTAGGCTTGTAGTATAGTTTGAAGTCAGGTAGTGTGATGCCTCCAGCTTTGTTCTTTTTGCTTAGGATTGTCTTGGCCATGCGGGCTCTCTTTTGGTTCCATGTGAAGTTTAAGGTGGTTTTTTCCATTTCTGTGAAGAAGGTCACTGGTAGCTTGATGGAGATAGCATTGAATTTATAAATTACTTTGGGCAGTATGGCCATTTTCATGATACTGATTCTTCCTAACCATGAACATGGAATGTTTCTCCAACTGTTTGTGTCCTCTCTGATTTCCTTGAGCAGTGGTTTGTAGTTCTCCTTCAAGAGGTCCTTTGCATCCCTTGTTAGTTGTATTCCTAGGTATTTTATTCTCTTTGTAGCAATTGTGAATGGGAGTTCGCTCATGATTTGGCTCTCTGTTTGTTATTGGTGTATAGGAATGCTTGTGATTTTTGCACATTGATTTTGTATCCTGAGACTTTGCTGAAATTGCTTATCATCTTATGAAGATTTTGGGCTGAGATGATGGCGTCTTTTAAATATGCAATCATGTCATCTGTAAATAGAGACAGTTTTACTTCCTCTTTTCCTAATTGAATATGCTTTATTTCTTTTTCTTACCTGATTGCTGTGGCCAGAACTTCCAATGCTATATTGAATAGGTGTGGTGAGAGATGGCATCCATGGCTAGTGCCAGATTTCAAAGGGAATGCTTTCAGTTTTTGCCCATTCAGTATGATATTGACTGTGAGTTTGTCGTAAATAGCTTTTGTTATTTTGAGATACATTCCGTCGATACCTAGTTTATTGAGAGTTTTTAGCATAAGGGGCTGTTGAATTTTTTCAAAGGCCTTCTTTGCATCTATTGAGATAATGTTGTGGTTTTTGTCTTTGGTTCTGTTTATGTTATGGATTACGTTTATAGATTTGCGTATGTTGAACCAGCCTTGTATCCGTGGGATAAAGCCGACTTGATTGTGATGGATAAGCTTTTTGATTTACTGTTGGATTCAGTTTACCTGTATTTTGTTGAAGATTTTCGCATCAGTGTTCATCATGGATATTGACCTGAAATTTTCTTTTTTAGTTGTGTCTCTGCCACATTTTGGTATCAGGATGATGTTGATCTCATAAAATGAGTTAGGGAGGATTCCCTTTTTTTGTATTGTTTGGAATAGTTTCAGAAGGAATGGTACCAGCTCCTCTTTGTATGTTTGGTAGAATTTGGCTGTGAACTCCTCTGGTCCTGGACTTTTTTTTGATTGGTAGGTTATTAATTGCTGCTTCAATTCCAGATCTTGTTAATGGTCTATTTAGGGATTGAACTTCTTCCTGGTTTAGTCTTGGGAGAGTGTAAGTGTCCAGGGATTTATCCATTTCTTGTAGATTTACTGGTTTATGTGCATAGAGGTGTTTGTAGTAATCTCTGATGGTAGTTTGTATTTCTGTGGAATTATTGGTATTATCCCCTTTATCATTTTTTATTGCATCTATTTGATTCTTCTCTCTCTTCTTTTTTATTATTCTGGCTAGTGGTCTATCTATTCTGTTGATCTTTTCAAAAAACCAGCTCCTGGATTCATTGGTTTATTGAAGGGTTTTTTTGTGTCTCTGTCTCCTTCAGTTCTGCTCTGATCTTAGTTATTTCTTGTCTTCTGCTAGCTTTTGTATTTGTTTGCTCTTGTTCCTCTAGTTCTTTTAATTTTAACATTAGGGTGTTGATTTTACATCTTTCCTCACTTCTCAAGTGGTCATTTAATGCTATAACTTTCCCCGTAGACACACTTTAAATGTGTCCCAGAGATTTTGGTATGTGTCTTTGTTCTCACTGGTTTTGAAGAACATCTTTATTTCTGCCTTCATTTCATTATTTATCCAGTAGTCATTCAGGAGCAGATTGTTCAGTTTCCATTGTTCAGTAGCTGTATGGTTTTGAGTAAGTTTCTTAATCCCAATTTGATTGCCCTGTGGTCTGAGAGACTATTACCCACCTTTTGCATTTGCTGAGGAGTGATTTACATCCAATTATGTGGTCAATTTTAGAGTAAGTGTGATGTGGTGCTGAGAAGAATATATATTCTGTGGATTTGGGGTGAAGAGTTCTGTACATGTCTGTTAGGTCTGCTTGGTCCAGATCTGAGTTCAGGTCCTGGATATCCTTGTTAATTTTCTGTCTCGTTGATGTGTCTAATGATAATGGAGTGTTAAAGTCTCCCACTATTATTGTGTGGGAGTCTAAGTCTCTCTGTAGGTCATGAAGAACTTGCTTTATACATCTGGGTGCTCCTGTATTGGGTGCATATATATTTAGGATAGTTAGCTCTTCTTGTTACATTGATCCCTTTACCATTATGTAATGCCCTTCTTTGTCTCTTTTGATCTTTGTTGGTTTGAAGTCTGTTTTATCAGAGACTAGGATTGCAACCTCTGCTTTTCTTTAGTCTCCATGTGCTTGGTAAATCTTCCTCCATCCCTTTATTTTAAGCCTATGTGTGTCTTTGCACGTGAGATGCGTCTCCTGAATACAGCACACCAATGGGTCTTGACTTTTTATCCAATTTGCCATTCTTTTGATTGGGACATTTAGGCCATTTACATTTTAGGTTAATATTGTTATGTGTGAGTTTGATCCTGCCATTTTGATACTGGTAGGTGGTTTTGCCTGTTAGTTGAAGCAGTTTCTTTATTGTTTCAATGGTCTTTACCATTTGGTATGTTTTTACAGTGGCTGGCACTGGTTGTTCCTTTCCATGTTTAGTGCTTCCTTCTGGAGCTTGTATAAGGCAGGCTTGGTGGTGACAAAAATCTCTCAGCATTTGCTTGTCTGTAAAGGATTTTATTTTTCCTTCACTTATGAAGATTAGTTTGGCTGGATATGAAATTCTAGGTTGAAAGTTCTTTTCTTTAAGGATATTGAATATTGGCCCCCACCCTCTTCTGGTTTGTAGGGTTTCTGCCGAGAGACCCGCTGTGAGTCTGATGGGCTTCCCTTTGTGGGTAACCTGATCTTTCTCTCCAGCTGCCCTTCGCATTTTTTCCCTCATTTCAACCCTGGTGAATCTGATGGTTTTGTGCCTTGGGGTTGCTCTTCCTGAGGAATATCTTTGTGGTGTTCTCTGTATTTCCTGAAATTGCATATTGGCCTGCCTTGCTAGGTTGGGAAAGTTCTTCTTGATAATATCCTGAAGAGTGTTTTCCAACTTGGTTTCATTCTCCCCATCACATTCAGGTACACTGATCAAATGTAGATTTGGTCTTTTCACATAATCTCATATTTCTTGGAGGCTTTGTTCATTTCTTTTCACTCTTTTTTTCTCTATTCTTGCCTTCTCATTTTATTTCATTGAGTTGATCTTCAGTCTCTGATATCCTTTCTTCTGCTTGACGGATTCAGCTATTGAAACTTGCATATGCTTCACAAAGTTCTTGTGTTGTGTTTCTCAGCTCCGTAAAGTCGTTTATGTTCTTCTCTAAGCTGGCTATTCTAGTTAGCATTTTGTCTAACCTTTTTTCAAGGTTTTAGCTTCTTTGCATTAGGTTAGAACATACTTCTTTAGCTTAGAGAAGTTTGTTATTACCCACCTTCTGAAGCCTGTTTCTGTCAGTTCATCAAACTCATTCTTCCTTCAGTTTTGTTCCCTTGCTGGTGAGGGGTTGTGATCCCTTGGAGGAGAAGAGGTTTTCTGGTTTTTGGTGTTTTCAGCCCTTTTGTGTTGGTTTCTTCCCATCTTCATGGATTTATCTACCTTTGGTCTTTGAAGTTGGTGACTTTCAGATGGGGTCTCTTGAGTGGATGTCGTTTTTGTTGATGCTGAAGTTATTTCTTTTTGTTTTTAAGTTTTCCTTCTAATGGTTAGGCCCCTCTGCTACAGGACTGCTGGAGGTCCACTCCCGACCCTGCTCGCCTGGAATCACCCGTGGGGGCTGCAGAACAGAAAGGATTGCTCCCTATTCCTTTTTTTTGGCTTCGACCCAAAAGGGTACCCACCAGATGTCAGCCAGAGCTCTCCTGTATGAAGTGTCTCTTAGGATAAATGGCTGTCAGGGAGCCACTTGAGGTGGCAGTTTGTCCCTTATCAGAGGTCAAGTGCTGTGCTGGGAGCTCCGTTGCTCCCTTCAGAACTTCTGGGCAGGGACATTTAAGTCTGCTGAAGTGGAACTCACAACTGCCCTTTTTCCCAGTTGCTCTGTCCTGGGAAGGAGGGGCTTTATTTATAAGTTCCTGATGGGCTGCTGCCTTTTTTCAGCGATGCCCTTCCCAGCAAGGAGGGAGTCTAGTCACAGTCCGCCTGTAAAGGCCTTGCTGAGCTGCTGTGGGCTCCGCTCATCTGCTATGTAAACTTCCTTATGGTTTTGCTTACACAGGCATGGTTAGAGCTGCCTCGGTAATGGCGACTGCCTCGGTAATGGCGGACGCCTTTCCCCCCACCAAGCTGGACTGTTGCAGGTCAGGCTCAAACTGTTGTGCTGGCAGTGAAAATCTTGAGCCAGTGGGTTTCAGCTTGCTGGTCTTTGTGGGGGTGGGACCCGCCGAGCCATATCACTGCTCCCTACCTTCAGCCCGCCTTTTTTAGGGAAATGGGCCGTTCTGTCTTGCAGGTGTTCCAGGCGTGAGGTAAAATGGTGGCCCAGCATGCTGCTGGAAACCCACACGGCACTGGTGGGAATCTCCTGTGTGGACTGTAAAGACCATGGGAAAAGCGCACTATATGAGCTGGAGTGCCAGAGTGTCCAGCGAAGTCCCTGATGGCCTCCCTTGGGTAGGATAGGGAGTCTTTCAGTCCCTTGCACTTCATGGGTGAGGCAACACCCCACCCTGCCTCGGTTTGCCTTCCTTGGGCTACACTCACTGTCCAACGAGTCCCATTGAGATGAACCTGGTACCTCAGTTGGAAATGTGAAGATCACTCGCCTTTGCGTTGCTCTTGCTGGGAACTGTGCTCCAGAGCTGATCCTATTCGGCCATCTTATTTTGATATGATTTACAGCTTACCTTCTCACTGAAAGTGTTTCTAAACCTCTAACATGTGTTTCTTTAGCTTAACAGAAATCTTCCTCACTAATTGTACTTGAACTTTTGAAATAAGTTATTACGACTAAAAGTTAATGAAAACAATTGTAATTTTGGAATGTGCTTTTTACCTTCACATGCCATTGTAGGCATTTTGGGTGATGTCCCTCTCTGGACGATTGAGAACATTGCTTCCTGAGTTAGGCACTGTGGAGAGAGAGTGAACCCTTACTGTCCTTGGTTGTCTTTGTTTTCAGATGGGATAACTGCAATCCAGGGAGGTTAAGTGACTTCCCCAAGGACACACAGGCAGTTAATGATAATGTGAGGTCACTCAGTTCTGGTTTCCTCTCCAGTGCCCTTTGAAGTGCCATTTTTCTTCACACTTCATTCATTCAGATTGCTATACTACTTAGATTTTCTTCTCTCTCCTGACAGCATACTGCATTAAAACCATTATTCATGAAATAGGTACCCTTGGTAATTGTATGCATGGGAACATTATCATATTTTCCCAAGGAAGAACTTGCACTGAGGTCACATGTATCTAAAAGTACACTGGTCTCGAAGTTAAG
The DNA here is from genome assembly GCF_009761245.1 of Sapajus apella. Lineage (NCBI taxonomy): Eukaryota > Metazoa > Chordata > Mammalia > Primates > Cebidae > Sapajus > Sapajus apella. The sequence goes on from NW_022437079.1 coordinate 1,208,669, forward strand.
CTTTTTCTTCAGTAGTTTTGTGTTCAATTAAATACACAAGAAGAACCAGCTACAGCTTTGATTTATAGCAGGGCCTTTCATTTGAATGATAAGTACACCCATGATAGGCTTCCTTGGTCCTGTTCCAGAATTGTCTATTTTATCTTTTGCAGCAGCTTTAGAATATATCCTCATTTCAGAGAATGGTAATTTACTTCTTGTTAACTCCCAGCCCATTAAGATTAAAAGATACTTCCTTAGGGGTTATGGCCTTTATTCTTGCCAAGATGGGTTAGCCTGCTAAGTGTTCTACTCAAGCATAGTGATTCATTCATTGAATGTACTATTGAACACTTAAGTATCTTTAAAAGGACTAACCCAGGTGACTTACACTTCACTACATATAGAACTGCTCTTCCAATTCAATTTTTATTTTATCACCTTTAATTGAGACATTAAAATGTCTATTAGTTTTATATATATTTCTGTATACATTTAACTCAGAGAAAGGGCAGAATTTTTAAGAGGAGTGGAGTTGGAGTTAGAAAAAATAAGTTCTTTTTTTTAGTTCATTCCTCTGAACCTTAAATTTCAAGCTGGCTTAAATGCTGCCTCCTCCAAAACTCTTTTAAATTTCTTAGCCATATTTACACACTTCTTCCTTTGTTTTCTCCCTATGTTTTGACACCTCAGTATACCTTTTGTTATTGGATTTGCTTTATTATATCCCATATGTATAATTTAAAAGGTTTCTTTTTTTTGCTTTATGAATTGCAGGGATTAGGAGTCCAGCATTTAACAGGGAATCCCTTTTCATTTACACCACTTTATAAAAGGTTAGGAAGCTTCTCTCCTTATTAAGCTTATGGCTTCATGTAACTTTCACCTGATGGTCCTTTAGAAAAACTTAAAAATAGTCTTCAAACATTTTCCTTGGTGTGTTTGTGCTTGCTGTGGTACCCTGATGAAGCTGAGATACCATCTTTTTCTTCAGTAACTTAAATATCTTTTTAAAAGTACACCTGAGAATTGTATATTCAGTGAATGACTGAGAGTACTGCAAAGAAATGCAGATATAATAGCACGTGATCCATCAATGTTTATCTTTTATGCTAATCGTCATCTACAAACAAGACTTGTGTTGATTATTATCCCTAAATAAACAAGCAGAGTAAGCTGATTTACTATTGGATGACGTAGGCAGCAAGCTATGAGATGGAAATTGAACAGAAACAAAAAAATGTCTTCTTAACTGTTCATGTCATTACTTTGGATTAAAGCAGTGAAATCCACTGTAAAAATTTAAGTGTTCTTTGGGTATAGTGACACAGGGAACCAGAATCACTTGTAAGAAGACCTGTGATTAATTAAAAAACTGGGAAAGAAATTTTGATTTTAGTAAGAGTTTTGTGTTTGTATATGTGTGCATGTGTGTGTTGTATCCATTTATATACAACACACACATGCACACATATACAAATGTATCCATTTATATACAGCACACACATGCAGTGTATATGCATGTGTTGTATATAAAGTGGATCATGATGTTTTTCTTACTGTAGGTTCTAACATGTTTGAAAGACACTGATTTAGGCTTCCGTTTCTCAGAAGGGCATGCATCTCTTATAGACCCTATTGGGTAAATTTTCTTCAACTATTAATTTTACTTAAACATTTTGACAGAAACAAACCAGAAAAACAAACATACAAACATACAAAATGCATTATTTTTATAACAAATATAATCACAAAGGTAGTATATAGGAGATAAATAAAATTCACAAATTTTAAGGATAAAAATTAGTTGGGCATGTTGGTGGGCGCTTGTAATTCCAGCTAGTCAGGAGGCTGAGGCAGGAGAATTGCCTGAACCTGGGAGGTGGAGGTTGCAGGGAGCCAAGATTGCACCATTGGACTCTAGCCTGGGCAACAGTGAGAGACTCTGTCTAAAAAAAAAAAAGAAAAAATTTAAAGGTAAAACACAATATATTTAAGCAAAAACTTTGGCTCTCTGGGCAGGCCTTCAGACAGACCCTCCAGGGATTTTAACTTTCTCTGCAGCTACCTTAGTAACAAATTTGAGAAGTGCTGGTCATTTGGTGGAATTTCAAACGCATGATACACATGAGAGAGGAAATTTTTTGTGTTAAATCTTTTTTAATGTGCTATTTTTAGTTCCTCTTTTGGTTTTTAAAGTATGTTTTAAATTATTTTAGTGGTTTCTGGAGGGATTGCTTCTTTTATGTAGTACAGTCTGTTTTAGATTAGTATTCACTTGATTCTAGTAAAATATAGCAACTTTGCTTCTGTATAATTCCGTTCTCCCTTCTCCATTTGTTATTATTGTCATATAAGTTACATCTGTATGTACTATAAATCGAACAAACAACATTATAATTATTGCTTTAAGAACTATTATGTTTTTAAAGAATCGAAGAAAAGAGAAAAAAATCTTTTGTGTTTACCTTCCTATTTACCATTTCCATTGCTCTTCATTCTTTCCTGTGACTTTGAGTTACTATCCAGTATAATTTTATTTTGGCCCAAAGGACTTTCTTTAGTCTTTCGTAGACAGATCTGCCAGTAATTAATTCTCTCAGTTTTTGTTTATCTAGGAATGTCTTATTCTGCCTCTATTTTTGAAAGAGTTTTGCTGAATATAAAATTCTTAGTTGACAAATAAATATTTTTTCTTTCAGCATTTTCAGTGTTATTCTTCTGCCCTGTGGCCTCCATTGTTTCTGATGAGAAGTGAATAATTCATTGTATTTTTGTATTTCCCTGTTTATAATACATTATTTTTCTCTTTCAGCAGTTTGACTCTGATGTGTATAAATGTAGATTACTTTAGTTTTATCCTACATGGGATTTATTGAGCTTCCTCATTCTATACGTTAACTTTTTCATCAAATATGAGATTTTCAGCCATTATTTCTCAAAAAAAATTTTTTTTTCCTGCGACATTGCCTCTCTTCTCCTTCTAGGACTCTTATTCCATTTACAGTATATTGGTATTCTTGATAGTGTCCTACAAGTCACTTAGGCTCTCTTCATTTTTCTTCAATCTTTTTTTCTCTCTCTTTTTTTAATGTTGGATACTTTCTGTAGATTTGTGTTTAAGTACACTGCCTTTTTTCTTCCGTCATTTCAAACCCATTGCTGAGTCCATGTGATGCATTTTTTATTTCAGTAGTTGTACTTTTCAACTGTAGAGTTTGATATATATATATATATATATATACATATATATATATATATATGTATGTATATGTATTTTATTGTACTTTAGGATCTGGGGTACATGTGCAAAACATGCAGGATTGTTGCATAGGTGTATACATGGCAATGTGATTTGCTGCCTCCATCCCCCTGTCACCTATATCTGGCATTTCTTCCCATGTTATCCCTCCCCAACCTCCCTACCCCCCACTGTCCCTCTTCTATTCCCCCCCAACAGACACCAGTGTGTGATGCTCCCCTCCCTGTGTCCATGTGTTCTCATTGTTCAACATCTGCCTGTAAGTGAGAACATGTGGTGTTTGATTTTCTGTTCTTGTGTCAGTTTGCTGAGAATGATGGTTTCCAGATTCATCCATGCCCATACAAAGGATACAAACTCATCGTTTTTTATGGCTGCATAGTATTCCATGGTGTATATGTGCCACATTTTCCTTGTCCAGTCTGTCATTGGTGGGCATTTGGCTTGGTTCCAGGTCTTTGCTATTGTAAACAGTGCCGCAATGAACATGTGTGTGCATGTGTCTTTGTAATAGAATGATTTATAATCCGTTGGATATATACCCAGTAATAGGATTGCTGGGTCAAATGGAATTTCTATTTCTAGGTCCTTGAGGAATCGCCAGACTGTGTTCCACAATGGTTGAACTAATTTACACTCCCACCAACAGTGTAAAAGTGTTCCTATTTCTCCACATCCTCTCCAGCATCTGTTGTCTTCTGCTTTTTAAATGATTGCCATTCTAACTGGTGTGAGATGGTATCTCAATGTAGTTTTGATTTGCATTTCTCTAATGACTAGTAATGTTGAGCATTTTTTCATATATTTATTGGCTTCATAAATGTCTTCTTTTGAAAATGTCTGTTCGTATCCTTCACCCATTTTTGAATTGGTTTGTTTGTTTTTTTCTTGTAAATCTGTTTTAGTTCTTTGTAGATTCTGGATATTAGCCCTTCATCAGATGGGTAGATTGCAAAAATTTTTTCCCATTTTGTTGGTTGCTGGTTCATTCTTATGATTGTTTCTTTTGCTGTACCGAAGCTCTGGAGTTTAATTAGGTTCCATTTGTCTATTTTGGCTTTTGTTGCTATTGCTTTTGGTGTTATAGTCATGAAGTCCTTGCCTATGCCTATGTCCTGAATGGTTTTGCCTAGGTTCTCTTCTAGGGTTTTTGTGGTGTTAGGTCTTATGTTTAAATCTTTAATCCATCTGGAGTTAATTTTAATGTAAGGTGTAAGGAAGGGGTTCAGTTTCTGCTTTCTGCACATGGCTAGCCAGTTTTGTCAATGCCATTTATTAAACAGGAAATCCTTTCCCATTGCTTGTTTTTGTCAGTTTGTCAAAGATGAGATGGTTGCAGATGTGTGGCGTTGACTCCAAGGCCTCTGTTCTGTTCCATTGGTCTATATCTCTGTTTTGGTACCAGCACCATGCTGTTTTGATTACTGTAGCCTTGCAGTATAGTTTGAAGTCAGGTAGCGTGATGCCTCCAGCTTTGTTCTTTTTGCTTAGAATTGTCTTGGCTATGTGGGCTCTCTTTTGGTTCCATATAAAGTTTAAGGTGGTTTTTTCCATTTCTGTGAAGAAGGTCATTGGTAGCTTGATGGGGATAGCATTGAATCTATAAGCTACTTTGAGCAGTATGGCCATTTTCACGATATTGATTCTTCCTAACCATGAGCATGGAATGTTTCTCCATCTGTTTGTGTCCTCTCTTGTTTCCTTATGCAGTGGTTTGTAGTTCTCTTTGAAGAGGTCCTTCACATCCCTTGTTAATTGTATTCCTAGGTATTTTATTCTCTTTGTAGCAATTGTGAATGGGAGTTCGCTCACGATTTGGCTCTCTGTTAGTCTGCTATTGGTGTATAGGAATGCTTGTGATTTTTGCACATTGATTTCGTATCCTGAGACTTTGCTGAAGTTGCTTATCAGTTTAAGGAGATTTTGGGCTGAGACGATGGGGTCTTCTAAATATACAATGATGTCGTCTGCAAATAGAGACAATTTGACTTCCTCCTTTCCTAATTGAATACCCTTTATTTTTTTTGTTGTTGTTACCTAATTGCTCTGGCTAGAACTTCCAATACTATATTGAATAGGAGTGGTGAGAGAGGGCATCCTTGTCTAGTGCCAGATTTTGAAGGGAATACTTCCAGTTTTTGCCCATTCAGTATAATATTGGCTGTAGGTTTGTCATAAATAGCTTTTATTATTTTGAGATATGGTCCTTTGATACCTAGTTTATTGAGAGTTTTTAGCATAAAGGACTGTTGTATTTTTTCGAAGGCCTTCTCTGCATCTATTGAGATAATCATGTGGTTTTTGTCTTTGGTTCTGTTTATGTGGTGGATTAAGTTTATAGACTTGCGTATGTTGAACCAGCCTTGGGTCCCTGGGATGAAGCCTACCTGATTGTGATGGATAAGCTTTTTGATGTGCTGTTGCAATCGGTGAGTCAGTATTTTATTGGAGATTTTTGCATCTATGTTCATCATATTGGCCTGTAGTTTTCTTTTTCTGTTGAGACTCTGCCGGGTATTGGTATGATGTTGGTCTCATAAAATGATTCAGGGAGGATTCCCTCTTTTTGGATTGTTTGAAATAGTTTCAGAAGGAATGGTACCAGCTCCTCTTTGTGCATCTGGTAGAATTCACCTGTGAACCTGTGTGGCCCTGGGCTTTTTTTTGGTTGGTAGGCTATTAATTGCTGCCTCAACTTCAGCCCTTGTTAATGGTCTGTTCAAGGGTTCAACTTCTTCCTGGTTTAGGCTTGGGAGGGTGCAAGTGTCCAGGAATTTATCCATTTCTTCCAAGTTTACTGGTTTATGTGCATAAAGTTGTTTGTAGTAATCTCTGATGGTAGTTTGTATTTCTGTGGAATCGGTGATATCCCCTTTTTCATTTTTTATTGCATCTATTTGATTCTTTGCTCTTTTCTTTTTTATTAATCTGGCTAGTGGTCTATTTTGTTGATCTTTTCAAAAAACCAGCTCTTGGATTTATTGATTTTTTTTTTTGAAGGGTTTTTTGTGTCTCTATCTCTTTCAGTTCTGCTCTGATCTTAGTTATTTCTTGTCTTCTGTTAGCTTTTGAGTTTTTTTGATTTTGCTTCTCTAGCTCTTTCAATTTTGATGATAGGGTGTCAATTTTAGATCTTTTCTTGCTTCTCTGGTGGGCAATTTATTCCTATAAATTTCCCTCTGGACACGGTTATAAATGTGTCCCAGAGATTCTGGTATGTTGCATCTTTGTTCTCGTTGGTTTTGAAGAACATCTTTATTTCTGCCTTCATTTCATTGTCTATCCAGTCAACATTCAGGAGCCAGTGGGTCATTCTCCATGAAGTTGTGTGATTCTGAGTTAGTTTCTTGATTCTGAGTTCTAATTTGATTTCCCTGAAGTCTGAGAGTGTTTGTTACGATTTCTGTTCTTTTGCATTTGCTGAGGAGCGATTTATTTCCAATTATGTGGTCAGTTTTAGAGTAGTTGTGATGTGGTACCGAGAAGAATGTATATTCTGTGGATTTGGGATGGAGATTTCTGTAGATGTCTGTTAGGTCCGCTTGGTCCAGATCTGAGTTCAAGTCCTGGATATCTTTGTTAATCTTCTTTCTCATTGATCTGTCTAATACTGACAGTGGAGTATTAAAGTCTCCCACTGTAATTGTGTAGGAGTCTCAGTCTCTTTGTAGGTCATCAAGAACTGCTTTATGTATCTAGGTGCTCCTGTATTTGGGTGTGTGTATATTTAGGATCTTTAGCTCTTCTTGATGCATTGATCCTTTTACCATTATGTAATGCCCTTCTTTGTCTCTTTTGATCATTGTTGGTTTAAAGTCCATTTTATCAGAGACTGGGATTACAACTGCTCCTTTTCTTTGCCCTCCATTTGCTTGGTAAATCTTCCTCCAACCCTTTATTTTGAGTCTCTGTGTGTCCTTGCCCATGAGATGGGTTTCCTGAATACAGCACACCGATGGGTCTTGACTTTTTATCCAATTTGCCATTCTGTGTCTTTTGATTGGGGCATTTAGGCCATTTACATTTAAGGTTAATATTGTTATGTGTAAATTTGATCCTGCTGTTTTGATGCTAGCTGGATGTTTTGCCTGTTAGTTGACACATTTTCTTTATACTAAGTAAGGTGAGAAATGTAGTGTTGCAGTGAGATTCATGGCCTCATGAATAAACTCATTTTTCTGCTACTAAGGAGGAAAAGGAGAATGATGTCCAGGTGGGCAACCAGCAGCCTCTGCTGCACTCAGCTAAATGCAGGTTGTGGTTCAGTTGTTGTCATGGCCTGAGCTGAGGCTGGAGGTCCACATTGTGAAGGGTATTGTATGTCACACACCTGGGATTTGAACTTTATTCTGTAGGTGCTGGGAGTTAGTTATTGAAAGACTTTAAGAGGAGTGACATGACCAGTTCTATGTTTTGGAAAGGTTGTTCTGCTAGCAATAAGGAGAACAGGCGGGGCCAGATGAAGGCCAAAGAGACTAGGAGTGGGCTATCCATTGGGAATCTGATGGCTTCAAATGGATGAGAAATGATGACCACTTTCAGAAACTGAGAGGATGGAACAAGTTCTGACACATGCAGAATGTAGAGTCTCCAGGCCTTGGTGACTGGCCACTTGAGGCTGTTGAAGGACAGTCTGGCTTTGCCATTTGCATGTGATGCTCTTAACCCAGGCAAAGAATGCAGGAGAGAGAGCAGATGGGGGGAGTTGGGGTACAGATTGTGAATCCCATTTGAGGTGGCTCTGGGGCCTCCCAGAAATGTTGGTAGATGGCTAGTTGGTTGTATAGATCTGGTGGTCAGGACATAGGTGATACCGATTCAGGATTCGTCAGAGTGTGGTCTTTGGGTGAGCCCTGAGATTACAAACAGGGAGCTTAGTGGCTAGGGGATGAGGCCATGCCAAATGTGGATAGACAAAGATCAATTTGCCTTTTTCTAGATGAGGGTTTCTAGGTGAAGTGTTTTTGAAACTATTTTGTAGCCTAGTATAATTTATAAAAGTAGAGAGAAACTATAAATTTGGAAAGGGTTAGCTAAAAGGAGAAAACAGCGGAATCTTTAAATATATAGAAATGGATATTAATTTGCTAGAATTAAGAGACTACAGGTAAAGAGAGAGTTTTTTTTGTACCTCTTTTTGCTGTAGAAAGGGCAGGACAAAATGATAAAGGGATGCTGGAATAAGGAATGGTAACTTTAGGCAAGATGGTCCTTTGTGAGGGCTGATACAATCAATGAGAGTAGGACATTAGAAATATAAGAACTGTCCTGCCACTCACCCATCAGCATTTTCAGTTTCCCCTTCCAAGAGTAGTAACTTTGTATTTTTAGCTGTATGTTCAGTTAGTGATAAACTGTAAATAAAAGCAGATTTAATTGGTTGCCCCCAAGTATGACTTGCCTCTCTCATGTACTCTTTGTAAGTTTAACAAATAAAATATGAGGGAAAGGTTGATGTTACTTATAGTTAAGTAACTATAAGACCAGGATGGTCTCGATCTCTTGACCTCGTTATCCACCCGTCTCGGCCTCCCAAAGTGCTGGGATTACAGGCTTGAGCCACCGCACCTGGCCAGGATAATTCTTAAATTTTAATTTCTCCTTGCTTCTTTTCAAAGTTATAATGGTTAAAATACACTCGTTATGAAAATTTCAAAATATATACTAAACTTTTAAAAATGTTTTTTAACCCTTTTAATTCATCTTTAGTAAAGTGCTGTTCTTTGTCCCATTTCTTGCTAGGAATTTATCTTTCTTTTGGTATTCATTTATTTTCTTCCAGGTTGGTAACAATTCTTTATATATTAAAATATTAACCATTAGTCTGCCATCTATGCTTCAAATTATTTGTATCCATTTTTAAACCTTTTCTTATTTTTTTGTATTTTTGCGGGGAGCATGCAGATGCCTTAAAACATTGTTAGTAAAGTCTTTTAGGATTTTTGCCTTTGGCTTTATTTTTAGGAGGTTTTACTTCAGTTTATACAAATCTTCATTTCATCTTAGTATTTTGTGTTGTTAAATGTTAAAGTCTTAATCCTTTTTGATTTTATATTTGAATCTCTATATATACAGGGAGAAAATATAAATTTTATAAATAAATGCTAGCCAGGTGTCCAAACACATTTAGTGAATAGCCTACCCTTTCCTTGCTGGCTGGGGATTCACCATTTTCACGAACAAAATTCTTATATATGTTTGGGTCTGTATCTGGATGTTTTTGTCTTTTCCATGTATCTGTTTGCCTATTTTGGCACTAGTGTCATGGTCTTTTGATTAATGTAGCTGTATTTTGGCTGTTCAATGGATTTTAATACCTGGTAGCGTGAGTCCTGCCCCATTATTCTAATTTGAAAAATTCAACTGACTATTCTAAATTTATTTTTAAAGATTAACTTTAAAAGAATTTTGTTAGTTTCTCCTCCAAAATCCCCTTGAGAGCTTGATTGGAATTGTGTTAAATTTGTAGATTAATTTGGGGGAAAGGGATTTCTGTGCAATATTCAGTTCTTCAGGAATATGGTGTGCCTCCCCATTTATTCCAGGACTTTGCTGTGTTCCTTTGTAAGTGCTTTTGCTTCTAGTCATGTTGTTACTGCACAGCTCCTGTTCAGGTGTATTGTTAAGTATATTCCAGATCAGTTTATATTTGTTATTCTTGCAAATAGAAATTTGTCCCTTGTGTTGTTAAGCTGGTTATTTTTGTCATATGGGAAAGTGTAGGAGCACGGGTCCAAATTTACAAATGGATACAGAAATTTCTGAAGGAATTTTAAAGTTATTCAAAATTTTCTTAAGTTCAAAAGAAACTTGCATCCTTGATAACATGTTTTCAAAACAAAGTATTCAAGGGTAGGTTTTTAAAGGCTATTTCTTAAATGGATTGAGAATGGATTCTCAATTTCCAGCAGATGTCAGTGTTTTACGAATTTATTGTTAGTCCACAGAGATGGATTTGTCTGCAGCCTCCCAATTTGTATATCCTTTAGTCGTTTAATTGGCACATTGGGGATTATCTGAATTGGAAAGGATTTGAAGATCATCTAAGCCAGTTTTTCATTTTGTATATAAGAGAACAGGCCTAGGTGAGAAATGATTTGTCTGAAGTCACACAGTCAAAAAGAGGAGGGCTAAAACCCAGGTGTTCTTGTTTCCAAAAGACTTTTCCTCTCTAAAAGACACCCTTTCATGGCTGGTACAATAGGCCACCTCCCTAGTGAGGTTTTCCTGTGTTAAACTCCCTTCTCAAAGAAATCCAACTTTCTTACTTTGTACCCGTTACCTTGGAACTTACGTTATTCTACCCCTTATTGCAATTATTTAATTATCTCTTTACAGACAACTGATGAGATGAATTTTTAGCTGACCAGGGTGTCAGTCCTAGAGGGCGCGGACAGTATTTTATCTCTATGTTCTCTGTAGTTCCTTGGACAGAGCCTTCCATAAAATGAGTTATTAGTAGTGACTATTTATTGATATGATTCCATTAAATTTTGATTGAGGTACCAATCTTTAGAAACGTTTTTCTGCTTTTTTCCTGTCAAGCTGTTTTAGAAGGTTTTAGGGAGGATTATGGTTTTTCTGTTTGTTTTTGAGATGGAGTCTTGTTCTGTCACCCAGGCTGGAGTGCAGTGGTGTGATCTTGGCTCACTGCAACCTCTGCCGCCCAGGTTCAAGCAATTCTCCTGCCTCAGCCTCCTGAGAGTAGCTGGGATTACAGGTGGGTGCCATCACGCCAGGCTGATTTTTGTATTTTTGGTAGAGATGGGGTTTCACCATGTTGATCAGTCTGGTCTCGAACTCCTGACCTCGTGTTCTACCTGCCTTGGCCTCCCAAAATGCTGGGATTATGCGTGGCTAGATTATGGGTTTTTAGAGCAAGTTTCTCCTCCACCAGAAGTTTCTCCTCCACCAGAAAAAGACAACAAGGCTAGTTGCAGTGAAAGAGGCACTTGGAAGTCACTGGAAAAGGACTTTGTATAAAATCCAGGTACTGTTATTCCAAAATAATAGATAACTTTGTCATAGATTTGCTGTCATAGAATTTGTTCTAGATGGCACAAGGCTCTTATTAGCCGGACTATGAGTCCTCTTAGGCGTGCAAGAAGAGAGCAAGCAGGAGAAATACAATGCACCGTGTAATTTTATTTTAGTTAAATGTACTGAACCAGAGAGGTTGCAGGACTTCCAAGTGGTCATTTAACAGCTCAGTAAAAAAAATGGTGAAAGGCAGGCAGAAGTTTCCTTTTTACTAAACTCTAAAGGCTCAGAAATTATGCGGTACAATAATTAATTAAGAATAGTGACTTTGAGAGCTCATCTTTTTTTTTTTTAATCTGATATGGAGTCTCACTGTTACCCAGGCTGGAGTGCAGTGGCACAGTCTCAGTTCACGGCAACCTCCGCCTCTTGGGTTCAAGCGATTCTCCTGCCTCAGCCTCCTGAGTAGCTGGGATTATAGGTGTATGCCACCAAGCCTAGCTAATTTTTGTAAAAAAAGCAGGATGGGGTTTCACCATGTTGGTCAGGCTGGCCTAAAACTCCTGACCTCGTGATCCGCCTGCCTTGGCCTCCCAAAGTGCTGGAATTACAGGTGTGAGCCACCTCACTCAACCAAGAGCTCATCTTCTAAAAAGTGAGAAAAACAGAAATAGCTACAAAACACCCTTATATTTCTGTATCTGAAGAAATTGTTCTTCACTGCTTTTAAGAGTAAGCCAGGCTTTTCTTTCTTGAGTACACCCTCACATGAACGTGAGCATAGATAGGATGGACTGCCCTCTAGACTCTTCCCTCAATGTCTAATTTTTTTCTTCCTTTTTTTTTTTTTGTTTGTTGTGGTAAACACATAACAAAATTTACTATCTTAACCATTTTAAAGTTACAGTTCAGGAGTGTTAAGTCTATTCACATTGCTGTGCAGCAGATCTCCAGAATTTTTCATATTGCGTATCTGAAATTCTATACCCATTAAACAATTCCTCTTTCCCCACTTTCTTCAGCCTCTGATAACCAGCATTCTACTTTCTGATTCTATGAGTTTGATTACTTTCAAGACCTCATTTAATTAGGGTCATATAATGTTTGTCTTTTTGTAATTGGCTTAATTTATTTCTTGATTGAGTCACACAGATAAAGAATTGTCCTTATATTCTCAGAGTCACTAAGCTTTGATTCTAAAGCTTTGATTTCATCATTAGAGAAATGCAAGTCAAAACCACAGTGAGCTTTCGTCTCACACCAGTCAGAATGGCTGTCGTTAAAACGTCACAAAATAACAGATGCTGGTGAGGTTGTGGAGAAAAGGGAATGCTTATGCGTTGCTGGTGGGAATGTAAATTAGTTTAGCCATTGTGGGAAGCAATGTGGCAATTCCACAAAGAACTAAAAACAGAATTACCATTTGCCTTGGCAATCCCAGTATTGAGTCTATACCCAAAGGAATATAAATCATTCAACCATGAAGACATATACACATGTTCATTGCAGCAATATTCATAATAGCAAAGACATGGAATCAGCCTAAATGCCCATCAGTAGAGGACTGAGGAAAGAAAATGATACCGGTACATATATACCATAGACTAGTACGCAGCCATAAAAAAGAATGAGATCATCATGTCCTTTGCAGCCACATGGATGGAGCTGGAGGCTATTATCTTAAGCAAACTAACACAAGGACAGAAAACCAAATACTGCGTGTTCTCACTTATAAGTGGGAGCTAAACGATGCGAACACATGGAACAAAGAGATAACAACAGACACTGAGGCCTCCTTAAGGGTGGGGATGGTGGGAGAAGGGAAAGGATCAGAAAAAATACCTACTGGGTAGTGGAATAATCTGTACACCGAACCCCTGTGACATGAGTTTACTTGTGTAACAAAACTGCATATGTACCCCTGAACCTAAAATGAAAGTCAAAAAACATACTGAAAACTTCATCCATTTTACAGATGAGTAAAGTCAGACAACAAGAGGTTGCCTACACTTAGTGAAAAATCCTAGGAAGATCTGTCATTTCTTATCTGTTTCATTTTTAGGTCCATCTGATTACTAACAACTCAGATGCCAAATAAACATAATATTTAGAAATGCCACTTAGATTAAGCTACTGCTGATGTGGATCCTATTTTCTGCAGACCATTTTTACATATCTGCAGTAAAGAGAGTTTAAATTATATTTTTTCCAGTAAGATTTATTTTTGTCAATATCTGCTAAGGTAGGATAAGCTGACGTATAGAGTTTTTGTTAAAAACCTTACGGCAGAAGTTAAAGTTGGGATTGGCAGGGCATTTTTTTCTGCAGAGGGCCAGACAATAAATGTTTGGGGCTTTGTGGTCCATACAGTGTCTATTGCAGTGATTCAGTTCTGCTGCTTTAGTGTGAAAACAGAGCATGGCTGTGTCCCATTGAAACTTTATTTACAAAATCAGACAGTGGACCAGATTTGACTTGCAGGCCATAGTTTGCAACCCCCGGTAATAAAGTATTGGATCACCATTCCCAGTTTTCAGTCCGTAGCAACCTAGCTTGCCTTCTGTCATATACAATTGTAGTTGTTTATGGTGATGGTGATGGTCACTAAGAACATAAGGTAAATCAAATTTATCTGTTGACATAATTTTAGAGTTTTTTTCTAGACAGCATAGAAGGCTTAAGATATAAAAAACACTTAAGAAAATAGCATGTTTGAAGTACATCTTCAAAAAGAAGACTGAAAATTTTTCTGAGTACGGACAATTTTTTTCTAAAGGAAAACAGCTTTGTTCTTATTATAAAGATAAGACATAAAGAAGAAATTAAAAATAAGCCCACATCTTCATTTTTCTTGGTTTGCAATCAGATACGCCTCAAAGGATCCTTTTAAAGAGAAAGGCTATTTCTAACAGAGGAATGCTTTCCTATCACCCTGTATCAGAGACTGCGTGTTTCAGTGAGCCATCATGGCTTCTGCTCCGCCTAAGGCTTGAGCAGTTTCTTATGGATGGCTCTCACCTGCACGTTTCTAGTCGACAGGAGGTGGCAGTAGAGAGCTAGGCCCACCCTTGCCCATGGTTTGGGCAGATAGGAAATCTGCATGGTAGCTCTTGGAGTGTTAGGATTATGACTCGAGAAATAACTTTCATAGTCAACAGAAATAGGGTAGGCATTATTCGTATCCCCAAGTATAATGTTCTTAGCACTTATTGAACACTTACTAGAGTTTTATCTCCTGTAAATAGAATTATTTTTATCTGAAAGAGAAGAAATTGGGTTTCAAAGACAGTTTCAGTAACTTTACTAATGTTTCTTAGCTAGTGGCGGCAGTTAACGGATTCAAACCCAGGCAGTCTCTGTAGAAGCCCGCATAGATAGCTGCTGTGCTGGACTGTCTAATACAGAGACTGCCTAGGTTTGTCCTTGATGTGCTAGAAGGATGATATTTTAAAAAATTTGGTTCCATATGCACATGATAAAAATTTAAATTGTACGGAACAGTAACGTGAAAGTATAAAATATCCTTCTCATCCAAGTATCCTGTTCTTTAATACCTTGTTCCAGAGGCAGCCAGTCTTCTTTCGTATCCACCCTGAGATATCCTTGTAGGGCTAAACCTGTATTATGGGTAGAAGGATTGGTTTTTATAACCCATTGGAGCTTGACTTCCAGCCTGTTGTCCGTGATACTTTTCTAGGCTCTTTGGATTAGGTCGGAGGACAGTGCTGTTGGTGAGATCTTCAGCAGCCAAGTCACTAAATGTTATTCATATTTCTTATTTGCTTTCAACTTTACTTAAAAGAGTCTGAATTCCTGTCACCTCTTACTTCCTTCATTTAAACACACAGTCAGAGTTCATAAGGTTGAGTGAAAGCCTTGAACCCATAATACGCTTAGGTTTTAAATATGAGACACACACAGATTGTCTTATATTCTGAATACCTCATTAACTGATTAGTAGAATGACCTGTGTCACCCAGGGATACGAGGAGAAGGGTTACCTTACATGGTGTTGGTACTTATTTCCAGTGCTTTTATGATAAATACAGTCCCTATATTCTGGTGCAAATGTTAGCATCTGTGTTAAATGAAAGAATTTTACAGTAACACTGCGAATGTGGTCAGTTATGATAATCATGTCTTTAATGATGGTTCTTACTACAGTGTGTTTGATTCAGTGTGAATATTCCTAGATGGCCAAAATATGTTGTGACCACTCATAGCAGAAAGAGTGAAGGTGTGTTTACAATGTAATTTCTAAAAATTAGCAGTCTGTATCAGGTGGCTTAGTTAACTCCTCCTTCAGCATGTTATAGATTTGCAGGGAAGCGTATTTTTAAAAAACCCAATTTTTATATATAATCAGAAGTTGAATATATTTTATTATTGCAGTCATGTAAATGGTTTTGTTTATTACCTTGTATGTGCTGTACTGTTTTATGTGAAGAGTGATTCAAGGATGTTGTGCTTCAATCTGTTCTTTCTAAGGCTATCATAATGAGTTCAAAGCATATGGTATTGATTTTTGACAGTTCCGCCTCAAGAGCTATCATGAATTATTGGTTTTGTATTTTATTTTAGGATTTCAGCCTCTTCATGTTTTAGAAGCATGTTTGATGGAAGTGCCTGTGTCTCTCTGTAATCAGCCATGTGGCCTAAGGAGTAGGCATGCAGCAGTTGATTAAGTTGACATTTGGTATTAATAGCTTAGAGACTCTTTCCATCATAATGTGTTTATCCATTCTAGATTTTAGGTGAAGGCAATTTTGACTGATGTTTCATAGCTAATAAGTGTTAGTGCTGGATTCAGAACCGGGCAGCCTGGCTAGAATCCTGCACACTTAACCCCTCTCCTCTACTGCTTCCAAGATGCTTGGCCTTGTTGTGTTCCCTCCATTCCTTGGCTGAATCTCATTTGCATCTTTTGACAGTAGGAACCCTGTATGTTGTGAAGTCATTGTCCATCTGCAACAGCAGGCCCTCAGCTTCATCTCTTATGAGCTGAGTCTCTTATAAGTTGAATGACTTTAGGGAGTAATTTGAGCTCTCTGAGCATCAGTTTATTCTTCTATGAAATGGGGATAATAGTTCCCACCCTCTTGCCTCCCTAGGTAGATGCATTGACCAGCTGGTTTTATTCATCCTTCTCTTTCCAGGACATGGCATCTTGCCTGACACATTGTAGGCACTTTACAAATGTTATTTCTGTGCTCTTCTTCTCTTCCAGAAGCAAGACTTTGGTTGAGAGTTAGGTGTCTCATGGGACACCTAAATTTGCTAATCTGCATTCTATAACTTCACTCTCCCCTGGTTTTCTCCCCCGCTCTTTGGCTCTGCTTAACCCTGTTGCTGAGAGAACATGTAAGAGCTAGTTCTAAGGTAAGGTTGTAAAAGCTCTGGTCAAAAAAATACTTGAGGTATTGGAGAAACTATACCCCCTTTCTCTGCTACCTGATTGAAGAAATGGTACCTGAGATTTCTTTAAAAAGAAAAAATTGAAAGTTACCCTAATGAGCAGAATTGTCGTGAACAGATGCGTTGCATTATCTAATACAGTTTTCATGGGCAGTTCCATTTTACACATGAGAAAACAAATGGAAGCACAGAGATTGCAGTGGCTTGCCGGTGATCACACAGTGAAGAAATAGCCTAATCACCACACCAGCCTGCCTCCAGGGGGCACTGCTGTTTCAGAGCCAACACCAAATGAAAAGACAGAAGATGTTTTTGAGCGTGTAAATGCAGTGTGCGGGGCTGGGTGAGTTTTCCAAAGGTTAGCTCTGCAGTTTTGGAATGCAAGATCACATTAGAAAGCTAGCGAAGCCTGGAGAAAAACACTCAACAAATCATGACTCCGCAGAACAACCTTATGACATCCAGAGAGCTCTTTTCTGAACACCATGTTGCAATCCTGATGGAGCCAGGGCTCTTTGGCTCTGCTGGTCACATTCTGGGCTAGTGGGCGCCTGTGAAGCAGGTGCATACAGAATTAAACAGAATCAGAGCAGGTTGGCTCTAGCATGTTGCACTGTCAGTGGACGCTATTAATGAGCCCTTGGTGATTTGAAAATAGAGTCATGCCAGAGGCAAATGAGGAACTGTGCATGGACTCAGGCTCTTCTGTCTCCCCTACTGAATTCTGACCTTGTGGTGTGTGAAGGTGGCTCTGGCATCTACCTCTATTAGAGAGACCAGTGTGTGTGAGGGAAGCTTGTTGGACCTGTGCATGATTTTCAAGCCCCACTGAGCCATCACCTTTGAGGGAGAAAAGCGTCCAGCATAGTGTTCCCAAAGTGTGAGGAGCCCCGGGGTGTGTGTGGGGTGGGCGATGCCTGTGGGGATGGTGGTAAGGCACAGGAAGAGCTTCAAGGGTGGCAATAAATAAAGTCAAGCAAAGAGTACACGATGTGTAAGTTTTAAACACTTGGATTCACCAAGTAGCAGAAGTGGGAGCAGACCAGGAAGAGTATCTTAAGGACCTGAGGCCAGGAGCAAGCTACCATCCCCGTGGTTGAAGGGAGCAGCAGGAACAATGCTGTGGGCACGGCTCCAACAGCAATACCCCATGTACCATGTAAGGACCTCCACGTGGGAAGGGCCATTTCGGAAACTTGGTTACCTGGGAATCCAAAAACATTTTCCTCTTGCTTCACAAGTGTAGAACTCATTTTGAACAAGCATCCATACAAAGTTGTGTTTTTATTATTTTATTTTATTTTTTGCCTCTTTGAGCCAAACTTATGTACTTTGGAATTATTAAAATAGGGGATGTCATTCTGGGATTGATCCATTCTGTGGCAAAACACTCGTTTTTCAGGGTTTCTTTGGCCTAAAATTCTGTTAAAAGCCAAGCATGAAAGATGACTTGTACAAAATTATGGCCCCCAAAGAAATTTTCTGTCTGGTGGGGCAGACAAGAGACATGTACCATCAACTGTGGCACAAGGTAGACTTCAGTGAGAGCTGTGATCAAAGTACAGGAGTAACAAGGAAAGAGGGAGAAAGATTAACTCTCGCTCAGGGGGTTTGAGAATGTTGTTTTCTTATCTCTGTTTCATTTCTTCATTCTTTTCCTGTAGCTGCCTAAATGTGGATGTTCCAAAATTCTGCCTTTTCTTTCTTGTGTGTTGACTCTGGTGGAAATCCTAACAATTCTCCTGGCTTCTCTTTTGGCCTCTGCCTTTTTTATTTTTTACTGTGGTAAATACATATAATGTGAGATCTACTGTCTTAAAAATTGTAAGTGTCTGGGAAAGTATGGTTAACTGTAAGCATAGTTGTGCAGCAGATCTCTGGAACTTTTTCATCTTGTACAAATGAAACTGTACCCATTGAACAGTGACTCCTTGTCTCCCCATTTCTCCTGCCCCTGGCAACCATCATTCTACTTTCTGTTTCTAAGAGTTTGACTACTCTAGGTACCTCATGTACGTGGCATCATACACTGTTTGTCTTTTTGTGAGGACTTACTTCACTTGACATAATATCCTTATGTTAGTGGCATAATTCAGTGTTTGTCTCTTTGTGACTGACTTATTTCACTTGGTGTAATATCCTCAAGGCTCATCCGTGTGTTGCGTATTGCAGAATTTTCTTCTTTGATATGGCTGAATAATATTCCATTGAATGTATGTACCACATTTTGTTTGTTCATTCATTCATCGATACATACTTAGGTTGTTTCCATATCTTGGCTGTTGTGAATAATGCTGCAGTGAATATGGGAGTGTAAATATCTCTTCAGGACCCTGGCTTCAATCCTTTGGATAAATACCCAGAAGTGGGATTGCTGGGCCATGCGGTAGTTCTATTTTTAATTTTTTGAGGAACCCGTATACTCTTTTCTGTAATAGCTGAACTATTTTACATCCCTACCAGCAGCGTACAAGAGTTCTAATTTCTCCACATCCTTGCCAACATTTGTGGTTTTCTGTGTTTTGGAAATTGGACATCCTCGTGAGTGTGCAGTAATATTTCGTTGAAGTTTTGATTTGTGTTTCCCTGATGATTAGTGATGTTGAGTATATTTTCATATGCCCGTTGGCCATTTTTATGTCTTCTTTAGAGAAATGTCTGTTTAAGTCTTTTGCCCAGTTTTTAATTGGGTTGTTTTTTTGCTATTGCGTTCTAGGGAGTCTTTGAGACTTTGACCCCAAATCTCCATGCCCTTACCTAATGAACTCTACCCTCATGTCTTCTGCTACTCCTCAGTTTGATCCTTCTGTCCCAGCAAGTAAACTTCTCCCCACTCCCCTACTCCCTCGCTCAGCTCTTGCCACCCTCCTTTTGGTTTCTGAAAGATATTTAGACCCAACTCTGACATATCTTAAAAATCCAGGTCAAGTTGAGTTTTCTGTGAATTCTTCACTGACCACCCAGCGTTTGCTCTCCCTCTGCTGAGGTCTCTAGTATTTGTCTCTGTTGCTTTTGGGGCATTTGGCAGGGACTACTGTCATGCATTGAAATGGATATTACATGTGGGTATATTTTGTATTAACTGAACTACCACCTTGTGAAGGGAAGAGATTGTGTGTCCTCCAGAGGATCTTACAGAGCCCTTGCCATGCTGTAAAGAGGCAGGAATCCTTAGAAAGGTGTGTGCGTGTGTGTTCTAGGTATAGAAGACAGAACTGAACTTCAAGCCTGATGGTGCTCTGGCAACAGAAAGAGGACACGAGGGACTAAAGTCCAAATGCACAGGCCACTGTCAATCCTAAGAGGGACAAATGGGCTGGACGGGGACAGGGAGGAAAGACAAAGGTCAGTGACCAAGACCTTTTTAGCAAGTTGGGATTGGAATAGACGAGCAGGTTTACAGGGGAAGGTCATTACTGTAATCTGAGGCATGCTCTGCTGGATTTTGGCAGGAAGGGGGTGACCAGGTGTGTGCTGGGAGCCAGAGAGAAGCTGAGTCCACCTCACAGTTCTGCAGGTAGTCAGAACATCTGCTGATAGCAGAGGCCAGCTGAGCTGGCAATCTGATCTTCTCTACCCTGAACACCATGTTCTGGAGAATTCATGACTTCCAACCCTGGTGTATCTTGCCAGCAATGCCATGTGGATGATTAGTCCACGACTAAGCTGTAGGTCACCCAGAAACCCCCAGGACAGCTGTCAGGAGGCCAGGGCTCGGTACAAGGAGGCCACAGGGCAGACTACTGGGTTGGACATGTGATGTGGCTCTTGTGCTGACACTGGTACCCCATGCTGCTTGCCAGAGGCTGGAGGACCATTCCTTCATGGAGGTCCTTCACCTAGTGACCTTTATTGCTGTCTTCCTGGGAGTCCCCATACACCCTTCCTGTAGTTGGGTTCCTGTAGCCTCCAGGACCCTGCCTCCCACCTTGAGCTCCAGCATTCTGTCCTTATAATGTCATAGCCAGTTCTGGTCTTTGTGTTACTTGAGAGGGTTCTAGCCAGAGGACTAGATGTGGGTCCCCATCGTGTACCTTTGGAATGTCCCTGAGTAGGTCAAAGCCTGCTCTCACAGTCTTGGGAAGCCCGGCAGCCTGGCCTTGCCTCTCCAATGGGAAGGGAGAGGAGGAGGGAGTAGGCTGTCTGAACTGCTTAGTACACCTAACAGCAGTCTCTTTCTGCTCACTGACCCTGAGAACAGCTCTGTCCTTATGGTTCCTCCTTGATCCTCTCCCGCCCTCCAACTGTCATTATCCTGGGGCATTGATTTCCAAACCTGACAGGTATGGAGAATCACCAGGATGCTCGAAAAAAGAAGGCCCTATCTGGAGATTCTCTTTATTTAACTAATTATGAATGGGGTCTGGGAATCTGGCACTTTTGTACAGATGTATGTGAAAAATCTGTTGGAAGGATGAATAAGAGACTTACTGAGTTGCTGAGTAAGTTTTATTTCCTTTTTTGCTTTTTGGATATGAATGGTCATACATTGTTTTTAGAAATCAGAGGAAGAATAGATGTCATTGCAAAACAAAGAACACATCCTGAAGTGATCTTTCAGAAACGTTAATCCTCTAAATTTGTCCTCTTTTCTGCAGGGGGACTGGATCTCATCTTCATGCCAGGCCTTGGGTTTGACAAACATGGCAACCGACTGGGAAGGGGCAAGGGCTACTATGATGCCTACCTGAAGCGCTGTTTGCAGCATCAGGAAGTGAAGCCCTACACCCTGGCGCTGGCTTTCAAAGAACAGATTTGCCTCCAGGTCCCAGTGAATGAAAATGACATGAAGGTAGATGAAGTCCTTTACGAAGACTCCTCAGCATCTTAAATCTGGATAATTACAGCCAAATAATTAGTGTTTTATACGAGAGTAAAGCAAATTATGTCTATTTTTCCCTTGTCAAAAATTAAAATTGTAATTATAAAATACCTTATATAAAACTGTCTTTAAAAACAAATAGAAGTGTGAATAGTAGACTATTAATGAAAATGGAGGCTGTCATCCTAAGATTTTCAGCTTAACATCCTGGTGTTCATGTGACAAGTTGATCTGTCTGCTTTGCAATTTAGGTTAAATATTTATGAGGAACTATGCTCCCACTGAGTGCAAGAGGAAGGTAAAGTCACTGGGAGTGGACACTGTATTTCATTATGTCCTGTTGTGACCTGGTCAGTCTCTGGCAGGCACATGGAGACTTGGGGACTATTAATTGATTTGTTGGTATTTGTCTGGATGCAGAATTTCCTAAGGATATCATCTGACTTCATCATGACTTCCTTTACTCAGTCTTGAATTTTATGTTGGACACTTTGTAGGTTTTGGTGGTGAGTGGAGGGAAACCTTTTATGATGTAAATACTTCCACTCCACTGATGGGTTGCTGTCACTGCATTGTCAGCTCCTGATGAATTTAAGATCTGCTGTTTTATTAGTTAGAAGTTATTTCTGTTTACTCATGGCTTCTGCTTTGAAAATGAAATTTGCTGTAGGTTGAAAGCTGGCAGATGGCAACACAGCTAGGGAGCAATCGTTTTGGGGAGGATTTGGTCATCCCCAGAAACCCAGGAGTCTTAAGAGTCATGGCTCTCTTACACCCCATGTCCATCCTGTCACCAAGTCTTGTTGATTTTGCCTCTGAAATGCCTCTTAAATCTATATTCTCCTTTAGATTGTCAGCTCGCTCCTTTTATCCAGTCTTTTAGCATGTCTGGGCTGGACTAGGCAGGAGTGTCACACCTCCTTCCTTTGCCTTCCATCCTGCCTCTTCCAGTTTATTTCTCAAGCTGCAGTCAAACTGATCTTAGAACACATGATTCTAATCGTGCAGCACCTCCGACTAAGATCTTCCAGTGGCTGTTCAGAGCCTCCTGGGTAACAAACAGATGGCTTCTGTTGTATACAAAGCCCCTTAAGAGAGGTCTGCTCACCTACTTTTTCTAGCCTCTTTTCTCCCCATTCTCATGTTCTCCTGTAACACGCACTGGGCACTGCAGGCGCCTTCTGCCCTTTGCACATTGTAAGCATGCATTTCTTTCTGTCTGAAATGCTTTCTTCTTTTGTTCATCTGGAAGACTGTTTACCCTTGAAGACTCAGCACTAGCATCACCTGTGAAGTCCTCTGCTAGGGTGAGTGTCTTTCCTAGGCCGGGTGAGTGTTCCTTCTCTTGTCTGGATGGCCCTGGCCATTGATCTGCTTATCATGTTGTCTTATGTATCAAATTAATTTGTTGTCATATCTGTCCCCTTCACCATACTGTGAGCTCCAAAGAAAAGAAGTGATCTTTGTACTTCTTATACTTAGTAGACAGCTAGACATATAGTACGTGTGTGTGATAATTTTTTAATGAATTAATTGACTACATTGGAAGTGTCTCATTCAAAACACTCATCCGTTATTCTTTGGATAATAGCATAGATTTGATATTTTATGTGCAAAAGTAAAAACATTTGAAAAATATCAGTTAGGCTAAATGTGAATTTGTACAGTAAAATATGTACAGTGAGAAATGGGAAGGAAACCTAATTCCTAAAAGCTATGAAGCCACATTACTGTACTGGTTAAAAATAGTGTTAAGTATTTTTTCGACTGTAAGGCTAAGGTGAATGTTGATGTAGCTGACGTGACCGTTGGTCTGAAATGGTTGAGCAGTAAAATTCCTGATCTGCTACAGGTCTTGAAAGTTTAGAACTGTTGAAGTCAGTCTGTGTTATCCTTTTATCAAACGAGAGCATTTAAAAAACACCCTACCAGCTCCTCAAGTGCAGAAAGAATGCAGAATTAACTGGTCAGAAAATGCAGGGTGCTGAGATTGAGGAAAGTCAGAGGGCCACAGAGTCTTTGGCCTGAAAAGGCAAGCACTCCCTAGTGGTCAGTAATGCACAGTAGCTTTTGTGCAGAGGGTACTGGAAGGGAGAAGATGCCCCTATGATGCGGGTGATGACAACACTGTAACTCTGATTAGGGCATAAACAGAGGCTGAGGACAAGGCCTTGGACTCAGGAGGAAAGAACTTCAGCACAGGCCGACGTGAAGCGAGAATGATGAGTGTCTCAGATGACGAGACAATCTGGGTAGAAAAGAAATAGCAACTAGATCTGTACAAAAACAATTTCAAGTATTGGGAAATTGGAAATGTGTCAGGGCCTCAACATGGGTCAGTGTTTGCTGTATGTACTATGGAACTGTGCTTAATTTAATTAGAAAGTAAACTCTATAAAAGTTCTAGTCAAGAGCATTACACATTTAATCACGAAGCCTTACTGACTAGGAGAGTGGTAAATGTGTCTAGGTGTGAGTGTCTTGCTGCAGAAGCTCAGTTCCTGGTCCCAGGTTTTTTTTTTTTTTCTGCAGAGATTATTGAAATTCAGTTGATCACACTGCTCTTTAATCATATGTTTACATGCTTAATTTCTTCACTATCCTACGATCTCCTCAAAGGCAAATTCTCTGCCAATTTCATGGTTTATTCTAGTATCTACCACAGACAACACAAAGAGCCAATACATTCTTGATGAAGGAATGAACCAATTTGAATATTGCCCGCCTGTGCTGTGCCCTTGCTCGTTTTTATGTTGGCTGCTGTTTGCTGCTAAGATTCTGTCCCCTCAGCATTGTCTCAGGCTTGGATTATTCCAGAACAAGGTTCCTGTTACTGCATTGCGTTGCGTTGGGCTGTCCATATGTGTGTGTCGTATTGTCTGTGCTACTTTTCCTTCTTAGCGCTCTCTTTTTTGCTTTTCTTATTGTCTTCTTCCCTGTTCCTGGGAGGTCATAGACCTCCTGCCCTTCAATGGCAGTTTCCAATCCCAGTAAGCACCCACCCCAAATATGTTTATTTATATGCTTAAAGTAATCATACATTTTTCTGAGTAATAACATACATTATAAAATATACACACAAGAAAGATATGATAATGTTGAAATAGAATATATGTTATATAATTTATAATATACTTATTTATATATTTTATACATATATAATGTATACTTATATATATTTATATGTATATAAATATTCTATATGTAAGTATTCTATATATAAATCGAATATATGATATATAATTTCTAATATACTTATTTATACC